>NC_044908.1:73618934-73768044 GCF_001633185.2 Quercus lobata
GTGATGAAGTAAAAAAAAAAAAAAAAAAAATACGTAGGGTGAGTTTTGTAGATTAAAGGAGTTTTAAAATTATCAAAAGAGTAATCCTATTTTGTAGGTAGTTAGTGAGTAGAAGTAGAAATTTAAATCAATGTAAAAGTAAGAGTTTATTAGAAGTAGAAAGACATTTATGTAGAAATAGAAATTTATTATTTTTGTCAATTTACTATTTTAGCCCCATTTTTAAGTTTTAGGTAGGGGTATTTTTGACAATAAAAAAAACAATAACTAACTTTCTTTTTTCAATTTACTATTTTAACCTTATTTTTAAGTTGTTGGTTAATTAATTTAAGGGTATTTTTTGCAGGAAAAAAAAGTAATAACTAACTTTCTAAATCTTCTTAATATATACAGATACAAATAACAGATTATAAATAGTTATCTATTACTTTTACATAAACCACTCCTAACGGCTACATGATAAGGCTGTGACACAATAAAAAGGTTTTATCATGGACTTTTTTCGTTTTGGTTCGGACCACCAATTTTGGTCTCTTTGGATTTTTCGGATAAGGAGGACAAAGTAAAGGGTAGAAGATAGATCATGTCGAGTGTAATAATAGAGAAAAAGAGGTTGTTGGTTGGGGGTCAAATAGATCCGCTAGCTACCCGAACAACAAACAGTCAACTAAGAACTTTCTAATTTCTATTTATTCGGCTACCATTCCTTCTTTCATTCTTCTTTTTTTTTTTTTCCTGACTTGTTCACGTGAATAGAAAGCAGGTAGTGTTTCACTTTTGTCTTGTACCCTATCACAATCATTTTTGTCTTTTCCTTAAAAAACAACCAAATTTAAGGAATCACTACGAATAAGACAAATGATTTTATATATATATATATATATATAAAATATTAATGTGAACATAATTAGGAACACAGAAAGAAAGTAGTGACTGATTGGTCTGTTAGGTTTTTATATCTATGTATAATTAATGATTTTTTTTTTCACATTTATTAAGTGGTCTATTATGGTTAATACATAATCAAAGTAGTTTTAGTGATTTGTACATATGAAAGTAATGTTTCTTCAATATTCACTACTTATCACTCAACAATACTATGAACACAACAAATTTCACCAACTTTTTTCACAATATTTGAGGTGGTAGATTGTGATTATATAATATCAATTTTAAATGGGATCATAATTGATCTCACTTTTATGAATAATATTATAGGTACTACAAGTTTTGCTACATTGGTTCTACAAAATAATGTGTCATCAATTAGAAAAAACAATTCAGAATTTAATTATGAGGTAATTGAAATTCACCAATTACATTCATTACCACATCAGTTTATAAGTTCTATATAGTAAAACTTATAATATTTTAGTATTTTCCCACTTTTATTATACACTAATAACTACTTACCATCTTACTTTATCAAATTTTACATATGTATTATAATGTATATTCTTATGGTTTAGATTATCAAAAAAGTATATACTTTACAAGAAAGGTGAAAAAGATGGTCTAAAGGCTAACGTGAAAATTGAATGGGATAGTAGAAATCTAAAACATGCAGGCTTTTGAGTTTTGAATGTAACAAATTAATATGCACTTTCCACAAAAGAAGTTTTACTGTGAGGTCAATAAAAAGAAAATAAAAAAGAAAAAAGAAAAGAAGAATATGATAGGTACTAATGAGAAGCATGATTTTGTGGTCGCAGCATGACCGTATCAGGATGGGTCTACATGATATCAGTGGGTTTCAATGCTGCTGCAAGGTTAGCATCTATGTGGTTTTGTGACAAATATTGTTGCATATATAGTAACAACTAACAACATTAATTAAAAAATTGATATTTAACTGTACGTTTACTGCAAAATATATAAACAATATACTAGTGTAAGGGTGAGCAATGAGCTAGGAGCTGGACATCCAAAATCTGCGGCATTTTCTGTGGTGATAGTAACACTAAGTTCTGCCGTCATCGCGGTGATCTGCGCCATCCTTGTTCTTGCCTTGAGGCATGTCATTAGCTATGTATTTACGAGTGGTTCAACTGTGGCTGATGCTGTCTCAGAACTCTCTCCCTTCCTTGCCATATCTATCATACTCAATGGAATCCAACCCGTTTTGTCTGGTAAGAATTTTGGTCTCTCCAATAATAAATTGCTTGTAACTAGTACTTTACCATTAATTCTTGACTTTCTTGTGTTTGGTAATGATGTTATTCTCTATTTTTTTAGTTAATTATTTTCTTGTACTTGTTATTATATAGCTACAGAGCACATTAAAGGGTGACAACCTAGCTAGCTAGCAGTGCCAATAGTACGATATACCATAAAGAAAATAGAATTTTTCTAGCTACCACTTTGCTAAATCATTGCAGTTGAAAAATGCACACGCGTGACAATTTTTGATATTACTACATGTGGTCCATCAAGATATATAGGGTAAGCACAAAATTAAGCTGAGAACCCTTTAATCAAATGTATACGTAATACATATAGTAATACCTGACTTTTGTGAGTCACCACGTAGGTCATGCCTAATTGGAAACCCTAATAATTGAAACAGTTTTATGATCTATATGGTGACTTTTGGGTAAGTGTAGTTCCTTTGTTCCACATACACACAAGAATACTTTCATTGAATAAGACCTAAAACCCTATTTCAAAAAAAAAAAAAAAACCAAAACCCAATAGACCAACCAAGGTTATGTATGTACGATCTTGTCTTGAATTTTCCAATCTAATAGTCACTTTGGAGTGTGGTTTGTGTCCAATGAAAGTTATCACTGGACATGTTGGATTAAGAACATGTGTCCAATCTTAAACACGTATCTGAATTTTGACATAGTGATAACTTTCAATGGACAAAATCCCTTCCCGTTACTTTGTCATTGCTATTAGGAATTAAATAACCAAGTTAGAGCTAGCTTTTGAGTACTCCAAGAAAAAATTGATGAAGTGTAGTTTTCAAAGCAATAAAATACTCCCATTGAGGGAAAAAAAAAAAAAAAACTAGAGTTCAAGTTCGTTTTTGCTAGGTAAGACAGTGATGTTTTCAATTCATTTAATTGGATCACCACAAGCAGACAAATCAGTAAGTTCAATTGGAATCAGTGCGTAGCTAGTAGCTAGGCATCAAGTATGTTTGTTCTACCTTACTTTTATCTAACTAATAAAAAAATTTGACTAAGTGACTAAAATACGAGATTAGGTGTTTGCTTGCATGCATGAGCATATTTTTATCAGTTTATTTTGTTTTAAAAAAAAGTTGAGCATAAACAAAAAAAGTTTATATATATATATATATATATATATATAAAACTCATCCAAAACAAATTCCGATGAGATTGATAATGTAAAGACTGCATGCATGACAGCTTTCTCAGGTTATTCAGAGTCAATTAGCTTTAGACATGATTCTAGGATGCAATGCAACCTAAACTTGCACTGACCAACAAGCTGTACAAATTCTTATGCTATCTTTGTTATTCAATGAACATGTTCTTGTACTCTATTGTCTGTCCTTTTCTCGACTGAGTGATCTACATTTTACAGGTAAACAGCCAAAAATACTCATTTAACTAACACAGATAATGAAGAAATCTAATAGTCAAGTCTTTTAATGGTAGTGATGGACTAGTTGTTGAACATCTCTCTCACATTGCTGGAAGTTATCTTCTAATTAAAGATGGTTATTATTACTAATATTATTCCTAAGAGTAATGCTAAACAATCATTAAACTAAACTTTATTGATAAGCAAGGAGGCATCATTGATGAGGCTAAAAGAAATAAGTGGCTCCAAATGTTGTGAAATAAATAATTCATGTAAAGAGGGAAGGTAATCGAGCTGTACCTGAGCTGGATGGATATGCAGAACATAGGACTAGGAGTGCATGCCACATGGAATATTTTGTGTAAGATAAAAGGTTTTTTTTTTTTTTTTTGAATTTTTATAATTTGATAATTAGGGAGGAGGGAGTTAAAGTTTTGAACCATGAACATTTCTGATAAAAATACTAAAAAATATTAGTTGAGTTATAAGACTTATTAAGAAATTGAGACAATGGTGTGCATTTAAAATGTATATTGTTGCATACTTTGTATGTCAAATGTGAATAATATATAGATGTCAGGAATTTTTTAAAGATATATATGATATAGTGGAGGTAATTAGTGCCATTCTAACATATTAAATAATTATTTGAATAGGTTTTTTTTTTTTTTTTTTTTTGGGTGTGATTAGTGACACATTTAGGCTGTGTTTGGTTGCCGTAAAACGTTTTCTGGAAAATACATATTTTCCGGAAATGTTAATTTCCGGAAAAGGAAAATATTTTTGTGTGTTTGGTTGTATTTCAAAAAATTTTCCGGAAAATATTTTCTAGTGTTTGGAAAAGAAGGAGGAAAACACAAACCCAGAAAACACACAAGCCACAACCCAGAAAATACATCAAATCCGGCGAAACGCTCGTCCGACGAGCGTCCGACGAGCGGCGCTCGTCGATCGACGATCGCGATCGATCGACGAGCGCGATCGACGAACGATCGCGATCGATCGACGAGCGCGATCGACGAACGATCGCGATCGTCGATCGACGATTGCGATCGACGAACGCGCTCGTCGATCGCTCTCGTCGATCGACGAGGGACGAGCGCGCTCGTCGATCGCGATCGTCGATCGACGAGAGACGAGCGCGCTCGTCTGTGCTCGTCGATCGCGATCGTCGCTCGATCGACGATCGCGATCGTCGCTCGATCGACGATCGCGATCGTGCACCGCGCCGCTCGTCGGCGCGGTGCGATCGTCGGACGAGCGGCGCGATCGTCGATCGCGCCGCTCGTCGGCGCGATCGTCCCTCTCTCTCTCTGATCTGGGCTCTCACTGAACTGGGCTCTCTCTTTTCTCTCTCTCTCTCTCTCTCTCTCTTTTTCCGGAAGTCATTTGAAGTGAAAACAAAGACAGAATTCATTTTCCGTGGTCAAGGCTGAAAATTTCGGTCAACCGGAATTCAATTTCCGGAAAATAACGTTTTCCGTCACAGCCAAACGCTCCATTTTCCGGAAATTGATTTCCGGAATTCGTTTGAAGTCGAATCAAACGCAGCCTAAACTTGTAAGACTTATATAGTAGAATTTTTAATATCCCTAACATTTAAATAATCTTATGACTTACCCTTAAAATGTTATATAATTAATTTATATTATCATATATCCACAAAAATTGGGTATGTCAGCAACTATTTGATAAACTAAAAAAAATGTAGAAAATAGAAATGTAAATAGTTTTCATATTTTTCAAGGAGTGGCTGTCGGCTGTGGATGGCAAGCATTTGTTGCGTACGTTAACGTGGGGTGTTACTACATTATTGGTATCCCATTGGGTGCAGTACTTGGCTTTAAATTCGACCTTGGAGCTAAGGTATGACCAATTATTTACTCTTACTATTACCTTTATTTTTGAGTTAACCGTTCCTTTATTTACTCAATTATGTTTTTGGTGTAGGGCATTTGGTCTGGGATGATAGGGGGCACTTTTATACAGACTCTCATTTTAATTTGGTTCACATTTCGGACAGATTGGACTAAAGAGGTAAATTCAACAACCAAAGTAATAATCACATTAACATATACAATATTAAATTTTAACTCGTTTCTTTTTGATAATAATTAACACAACTTGGGTTTTACTACAAGCCTACAAGTGAATAGTGATAATGACAAGTAATTCTAAAACCAGTCCAAATTTCGGCGGACTCATAATGACAAGGACTAACAATGATTTACTTATCAATCAAAGGGGAAAAAAATTAATTATTTGCTTAGTGGAATAATTATGATGATGGCTTCAAATAAATATATAATGAAAGATAAAGACTCAACTAACATTCTTAGTTTGACTAGTTCGTTAGTTGCTCAAATCTTGGTAAAAAATCCAAGACTTTGTAATTCGGTTGACATTGTTTAATATTCTAATATAGACATTTGCAAATTCCCTCTCTACTGTTGTAGTTATTGAATTATTTAAATTAGCAAGAAAACATTTATTGCGATGCTGATTAATTATTTGTATTTTTGACAAGTAGGTAATTCAATTTTCCAAATTGGTGATCATTTGTATATTGAACTCTAAAAATTTTCAGGTTGAAAAAGCAAAGTTGCGTTTGGATAAGTGGGAAGACAAGAAAGAATCTCTTTTGACGGATTAACCCACTCTTTTCGCATCAAGTTACAAGCCTTTGCGTGCATGGAAAATGGGATCTTTTCCAACCGATAACCATCAAAGTGTTCAATTTTCAATTTCAATAAGCTCATCATGATGCTTCATGAGGATCCTCACCAAATTTGGTGCCACTGGCTTAGTCAGATTATTAACACTGCATTGAATTTCAATTTCTGATTTTTTTGTTCTTTTTTTTTTTTTTTTTGAGAAATCTGATTTTTTGTTCTTGAATTTCAATTTGACTCATTATTAGTCGTTTATTCGAGCTGAGAATTTGAAGGACAAAGAGGCCAGTCATTAAGGAAAATGTCCCTCCAAAAAAGGAAATGGCGTTTACTGTGTCCAACTGACAAAAGTGATAGAAGTGTCCAACTAACTTAAAATGGGCTCTAATTAACAACCCAGCTACATTAAACCTTTCCAAATATGTGAGTTACAACATCCACAGTCCAATTTTTATATACAACTAAAAATTTTTATAACTCCAATTTTAAGAAGTTATAATCTCAATTCGTATGTTACAATGAATCCTAAATAAGGTAAATATAGGAATTATAATCTAGGATTAGAGATATATTGGCTGAATAAAATAATTCTGCCTTTTAGGCCAATATACATAAATCTAATATCTTTAATATTGTCATAAAACGTCATATTCAAATTTAAAGATTAATTGTATCATAATATATTTTTCCCATTTCTTTGAAAAAAGATTTAAGAATACTATATATATTATATTGTTTACCATAGTCTCTATATATGCTGTATTAATTTTCTAAGAATGTATTGTGGTATTGATATTTTATAACGATAACACATGTATAAAAAAAATTACGAATATATATTATTTCAATAAGTATACACAGATTTTTTTTTTTTTAACTGTTTGGTACAGTCATGTCGTGTGAGAAGGAAATACGACATCATTTGAACACCCGCAATATTATATAAGTACTCTTCCAACAAAGTGAGTTAAAAAATAAGCTCCAATAAGCTTATAAACCTTTGGCTAGAAAAATTTGCAATTGCTACAGAAACTCTCATGGCATCTCCAAACCATATTCGATATTTTTGACACAATTATTCTTATTCTCTTTCTTTTCTCCTTTCTTTTTCTCACTACCCCACAGAAAAAAAATAGAAAGCCTGAGCTCAATATGAACAAGTGGCCTTTGATGGGTGTCTTAACTCCAAAGCTAGCTTTTCTCCTTTCTTTTTCTCACTACCCCACAGAAAAAATAGAAAGCCTGAGCTCAATTTGACCAAGTGGCCTTTGATGGGTGTCCACTGTCCAACTCCAAAGCTGAATAGCAAGAAAGTGTGAGCAGGGTTAAAAAAGAAAGAAATATGAATAATGACAGAGAGCCAAATGAACCAATCTGGCAATCTGTATAGGTAAGAGATATTTTTTATAAATTAAAAAAAAAAAAAAAAATCTTAAGAGACAGAAAGGAAAGGTTCTTAGAGAGAAGAAAGGGAATAAAAAAAAAGACCTGAAATGGAGAGAATAAGAAAGGTTGTTGAAGAATGTATTTAAAAATTGAAGACTAGAAAAAACTATTTTTTAAACTAAATTTGATTGAAATTTTGAGTGAACTACTAGAAATACCCTTGCAGATTACAATGATGGGTTCTAGCTTTTGGAATCCCATTCCGACAGGGAAAAAAGGACATGATAAGAAACCAAGAATCTGTCTAAGAGAATAAGAAGACAAGAAAAAAAAAATATATATATATATATGGATAATGGATTTGATTGTATGGGAGAGGAACGGAGACAAGAAGTAGAGAACAGCCAAATAATTTTTTTTTAATATTTATTAGGCACATAGAAACGATCAAAGTCAAACGGATTATAAAGAGTGATTTCAAAAGCATAAATTTGGTGTAATCTGTGTTTTCTTCCAGTTGGTTTGATTTTATCTCATCCATTAATAATTAAAAATAAACCACAGTTTTAGTCATATTATCAATGAAAATTGGCTGTTGTGCATCTTTTATGCAATTTTTATATACATATTCTTGGTGTGTTTTGTTAATAACATAAATGATAGTTTTTTTGTTTTTTTTTTCTTTTTGAGGGGGAACATAAATGATAGCTAATTGAATATTTATCCTGATATTAATTTGTTTCATTGGATGAGAAAAACAATAAAGTTTATGGATTAATGGGATCTTAGAGGTGTTTCATATTTTGGTAAAAAATTTGATTCCCAAACCAACAAGGAGAAAGTATTAATTTATAATTAAATTAAATAGATGTTATCTCTATATATTAAGAGGATTCAAAAAATTATTATTATTTTTATTTTTTTTTCAAAAATACCCCTAATTTAATTAATTTATAATTATTCTTAAAACATAAAAAATGAGGTTAAAACCGTAAATCAACAAAAATTGAAAACAAAAAACCTACTCCATGTTCTATAAAACTACCCCATGTACACAACCAAAACTACCACATATTCTATATATATAAAAACTACCCCAAGTTCCTATTAAAAAAAATAAAAAATAAAAAAGCTAAAAAAAAAAGAGTCTCATCTCACGCTTAAAGCACATGTGATGAGGAAAAATTATAAATTTTTAATTGAATAGATGTTATTGGGTTATTAGTCGTTTGGCTTAGGATAATCTTTTAGGGACCTAGAATAGTTTGAGGGAATGTAAATGCTTGTGGAAGTATGATGGAATCTCTATATATTAAGAAGATAAAAAAAGTTAGTTATTATTATTTGTACTTCCAAAAATACACCTAATTCAATTGACTTATCCTTATTCTTAAAACACAAAAAATAAGGTTAAAACCGTAAATCAACAAAAATTAAAAACAAAAAACCTACCCCATGCACACAACCAAAACTACCTCATGTTCTATATATATAAATAAACTACCCCAAGTTTTTATTTAAAAAAAAACTACAAAAAAAGAATCTCATTGCATGCATGAAGCGCATATGATGAGAAGAAAGTATTAATTTTTAATTGAATAGATGTTATTGGATTATTAATCATTTGGCTTAGGATAATCTTTCAGGGACCTAGAAAATTCCCAAGCTTTCTCATTACTCGTTAGAAATAGTTTGAGGGAATGCAAATGCTTGTGGAAGTATGATAGAATGGTGCCTAATAACAATTTTTAGACTTCAAATAGCATCTTCTTATTTTTCTTTTTCTCTTTTAATTTCCTCATGTTAGGATTTAATTTTAATTATACATATAATTAAAATCCTGCTTCTTTAAAAATTATCATTAATACTTGTACGCACGATACATGTAACTTAAATAAATAAATAAATAATCAAAGCAATATAGTTATGATCGTAAGAAACTAATGTTAAAGAGATGTATCATGTATGTTTGTTTTCACAAATTCAATCCTTATAATATATATAATACTAGATTTTATAAGTCATGATAATCTAAACATTCTGCCCATATTTTTTAAAAAACAGTAACAGAGCAACCTATTTAGTGAGAGAGTACCTATTACACCAAAACGATATCGTTTTGTTGCAATTGGTTGCCCTTTTCTAAGTGAGGGATAAAATCCTCCCTTAATCTACTTATTATTATTATTAGTAAAAGGTAGAGATTTTACATATAGCAAAAACAAAAATAAAAATACACTTCTAGTTTGCGCAATACTATTGTTAAAAGCAAAAACAAAAATATGTTTTTTTTTTTATAGGAAAAACAAAACAAAAATATGTTGAGAAAGAGAGAGGTGCATGGGTGTCTTCCACCAATGTTTTTGGCACTCCACATGTGCTTCCAGACAAACTTTCCCTCCACAATTTTGTGCTGGTCCAAAAGAGTATAAAGGCCTCTTTCTTATCATGAGTCTAGGGCTGTCATTTCAAGTGTCAACGCTCTGTTTAATGCTTTTTCTAGATGCTCTCCACCTTGATGGTGTTACTGTCTTTTAACTTGTGCTGCAAAGAAGTTTCATGAGTTAGAATAAAAAAATAGATAAATCAAACCAAAAATTAAACCAATTATTTTTTTTTATAAGTTTAATTCATATTTCTTGTAAAAAAAAAAATTCACATTTCTTATCGTTTCTAATAGATATGTCCATCATTCAAATTTCCCTTCTATAATATCTCACATGCTTCAGCGACAAAAAATTTTATTAAAAAAATGTAGTAATTAAGAGTGTGTTCTAATCAACTTAATTGGTAAATTTTTTTATCATTGAATAAGTAAGGGTCATCAAATAGCCCATGACCCATGGGCTGGCCCAATAGCCGCTAGCCCACCGGGCTCATGGGCAGCTCGGCTCGATAATATTGAAGTCCGTGGGCAGTCCAGTAACTCAATGGGATAGGTTATGGGTTGGTTTCTTTACCAATGGGTGCCTGGTGGGCTGGCTCGTTAGCCTAGCCCATTAGCTCGACTCGGTAGCTTGACTCATTGCCCAAAATTCATAACCAAATTACCTGACTCATTTGCCCAAAATTCATAACAAAATAATTTGGGGGTTGGGGGTGTGAGGGATTGAACTTTAGAAACATAATTAATTAATGTTTTTTCTTTAATGCAATTAGTGTCTTAACCATTTATTTTAGAAACAAATACACGTACATACAAAGGAGAGAGAGAATAAGATTTTAATACAAAACTACACCACAAAATCTACTAAAAATTCATGGTAACTTTTAAGGAATAATGAGGTAAGTTATATTAGATACAACTTACTCCCTTGATGTTTTAACTTGATAATAAATAATAATATCACATAGTAGACGTCGTAGGCCCCTCACAATGCTTTCCCAATTATTTGTCTAAAATAATGTTGGATATTTTTTTTTATATATATTTTTTATAATGTCACATAGCAGATGTTCATGGATTCCTAACAATTGGTATTAGAGCCAATCACCACGTCGAGTAATTGGATGTAGCTCATTGAGTATGAGATACCATCAGGTTAGTATCGCTAGAGTGAGCCGTTGTGGACGTCAGCTGTGGAGTGTGGTGGTATGTTATGATCCTAATATCCCACTTGGATTAAATATAAACTTAACCATGTGTTTATAAGTTCTTAGACACCCTCCCCTTGCCCCTTTTCAAGTGTGAGTTCTACCCATGGGTTCCTAACACCCATTTTTTCCCACTAATTCAAAGTTTAAAAACACTGCTTGTTTTGTGGAGAACTGCATGCTTAAAACTCTAGGCATCACTGGTTATTTTGCAGTTTCCTGATAAAACTACCACTCTCCAACCATCCTTGGTTATTTCTCCTTTATCTAGATTCAAGTTACACGGAGTTAGATTTTTGCTATAATGATATAAATAAGAATATTAGTATATCCAATATTTTAAATCGTAGCCAAGGATTCCCATCAAAGGTTACTTTCTTTGCACTAGGTTAGGATTTTCTTATCGTGTGATTTATACATGTAACATGTGGATTTATCTTTAGTTACGTGTTCACGATTGACTTCATATGGTTCGCTCAATAAGATCTTTTAGATTTGATTAATTTATACATGTGGATTTATCTTCAGTCATGTGTCCAAGGTTGACTTCACATAGTTCACTCAGTAAGATCTTTTAGGTTTTTTTTTTTTTTTTTTTTTTTTTTGGTATTTATTTTATTGGGTAAACAATTGTGGGGTCTTTTTTTTTTTTTTTTTTTTTTTTTGAATTGTGATGAACAGTTTATGAGTGAGATTGCTTTGCATTAGAGTCCAATACCCTTTAAACAGGGGTGACATTTTTTTGGTATTCTATTTAGTTTACTGTGTTAAGAATTGTTGGATTTTTTGCTTTTTTCTTTTTTTCTTTTTCCCTTTCTTTTTTAATTAATTTTGATGAACAGGTTTTGAGTGGATTGCGTTGTCATTGGAGTCCAATATGCTTTATATGGGGAGTAAACTGTAAACAATGAAATTGTGGGGTTTGTGCAGGTTGTTATCTACCTTCTTTTTATTTTTCGGTTTATAGTATATTTTTCATTTCAGTTAATTTGGTTTGGATGTATATATTCATCTTCTACATTGGCAGTTTTGAAGTCAAATATAAAGGAATCACCCGCTGATGCGATTGTGTTTATTTATTTTACTTCATTATGAAAGTGAATGAAAATTATAATCTGAAAAAAAAGAAAAAAGAAGAAGGAATCTTTGAGCATGCATGTGTTGATGCTAAAATAATATAATATAATAGACAAAAGTTTGCAACTGTCCTCACGTTCATTCTTTGATTGGCTAATCAACAAATACTCGTTAACTTGAATTATAGAAATACTGGAGAGTTGTATTGTATTTTTTAATGATAAGTGCCTTTATACAGGAAAAAAAAAAAAAAAAAAGTGTACTACAAGACATTACCAAATGCATTTCGGATTGATCCATAAACGTGGTTGTCCTGTAAAATATTGAACTGGACAAAGTAGTGTCATCAATAGTATTTTTTTAAAAAAAATAAATAAACTCAGATTATTCTGAATTTGATTAAATGCAATTTTTTTTAATTCCATTAATTGCAAATTAGCTGTATTATCAAAAACACAATTAATTCTAAATTAATTCTAAATAATTCTCATTGTCAACTATTTTATTTTATTATATCCAATCATTTTATTTTCAATTATTTTCTTAACAAGAAGAGAGGATTAAAAAAAAAAAACACACATTTAAAATTTGCAATTTTTAAACCGTTTAGATGATATATTTCTTACACACTTTCATTCATTGAAAAAAAAAAAATGAGATGTACCTTAATTACAAGCAATGATTTATTTTTTTAATAGGTAAGTGGGATTTGAAACAAAAACATAAAACACTATAAAATGTCACTATTATTAGACTATTACTTAAATAAGTTAAACCCCATTAGTATATCATAACTTGATCTTGACTCTTGAGGCTTTGAAAAATGATTTGTTAAAAATAATCAAAGATACTCACTAGATGAAAGTGCAAAATTTATTTTTAAAAGAAGCACCTGTAAGATTCAAATTTTATTATATTATATTTTATTATTAATATATACAACATTATATAATTAAATCATCAAGCAAGCTTACAAAAACTGAAAAAAAAAAAAAAGAAAAAGAACAAAAAGAAGATAAATAGTAGTAAATATTCTCTTATAAAAAAAATAAGTATTCCTGACATGAACAGCTGCATAAATGGCATCAGTAAAAAGCAACACTTCATAGCAAACAATTAAAGCCCCGATTCTCAAAAAAATAAAAACAATTAAAGCCCCAACGACCAAAATATTTATTCTCAAGTTCTCTATTCTTTGGATATAAAAGGTAACATGACAGTGATCTCATTCCATGCATCACATTCTTCCAACCCCTTCTAATCCTCTAACTATTATCTCTCTCTTTAGAATCCTCACCACTTTCTTCACTAAACTATGGCTTCCCAAGATGAGCTTCAGCAACCCATATTAAACTCCGACCACTCAGCACCACAGGAACAAGAGCAAGAACACATATCTTCGCCTGTGCTTCATGAAGTAGACTCTCGGCTAGAGAAGGTGTTATCGGATACCCAGTTACCGAGAATCAAGCGCCTCCGTTTGGCCACATGGATTGAACTCAAGCTGCTCTTCCGCCTCGCCGCCCCGGCTGTGTTTGTTTACATGATCAACAATTTCATGTCTTTGTCCACACGAGTTTTTGCAGGTCACCTTGGCAATCTTGAGCTCGCCGCTGCCTCTCTTGGCAACAGTGGCATCCAACTCTTGGCCTATGGACTCATGGTATGTCATTTCGATATATATATATATATATAGATAGATAGATATTTATGTATGTATGTATTTATACACTTACACATACACAAAGACCTCTCTCTCTATATGCGTCTCTATGCAACAGTGACATTCATTAAAAGTCTTGTTGCTTAATCCTCGTCCATACCAAGAAAAATGCCAACTCAACAAGGATATCCTCTAAATTATTTTGAGTAACTCTGCCATATAGCTCTTAAATTTTATATATTCATTTTAAAATCTGTGGATCTAATTTTATCACATCATCAATAATTTACCACATTAATGATGAAAATCAACAATTTTCCTAAGCATTAATAATATTGTGCAATTCATAATAAAATATTTATTTAAACCACGAGCCTTGTAATTTAAAACTGACATATTATGATATTTCCAACAAAATTATAAAAGAAATAATAGAGTTACCTAAGAATTCTGAAAGGATCTAAATTCTAGGTTTGAAAAAAAATTGATCGGTCATCCCTTAAATTATTATCAATTCTACTAAAATATATTTTGATGTGACCGTAAAATAGAATTTGTCAATATAATAAATGAATACATGAATAAAAATGTGTGTGTGGAAAATAAAATTGAGGACAATCACAGCATTCAAGCCCCAGAAAAGAACAATCGTCTAGGACAGCTAGGATCACTTTTGTTTGAGGAAAAACTGACAAAAACAATAATTAGTTCATGTATGAATGTTTTACTTGCAGTTAGGTATGGGAAGCGCGGTAGAAACTCTATGTGGACAAGCCTATGGAGCCCACAGATATGAAATGCTAGGAGTATATCTACAAAGATCAACGGTTGTCCTTACTCTAACTGGGATACCCATGACTGTGGTCTACGTATTATCAGAGCCAATCTTGCTCTTACTAGGTGAATCAACGGCTGTGGCATCTTCAGCTGCAGTTTTTGTCTATGGTCTAATCCCACAAATTTTTGCTTATGCTGTGAACTTTCCCATACAAAAATTCCTCCAGTCTCAAAGCATTGTAGCCCCAAGTGCATACATATCTGCCGCTACACTTGTGGTACACTTATTGATAAGTTGGTTGGCTGTGTACAAATTGGGATTGGGATTGATTGGTGCATCATTGGCTTTGAGCTTATCGTGGTGGATCATAGTGGTGGCTCAGTTTGTGTATATTTTGATGAGTAGTAAGTGTAAGCACACTTGGACTGGTTTTAGCTTGCAGGCCTTTTCTGGGCTTTGGGAGTTCGTGAAATTGTCAACTGCATCGGCTGTGATGCTGTGTTTAGAGACTTGGTACTTTCAGATACTAGTTTTGGTTGCTGGGTTGCTCAAAGACCCTGAGCTTGCTTTGGATTCTCTTGCTGTTTGGTAAGGAAACTTGGCCCCTTTCATCTTGCATGGGATCCATAGATAGTTGAAACCTTGAAAAGCTCAATACCAAATAATAATGCATCATGATAAGTTTTTGCTTCACATGTATCACATTCACTGAAGAAAGTAGCACTGCAAAGGTTGTGTACATATATCAACTTTCTTCTAGACTTTTGACTAGTAGAGAAAAGTTGCCTTCACTTTATTATCATTTTAAGTTTTTGTAAAATTACATTTTACACCTTAAATTTTTTTTTTTTTTTTTTAATTTAAACTAAACCTTACATTTTTAAGTATTTGAAATAAACCTCCAAGATTAAAATTGTTACAAATTAAACTTTATAGTTTCACTAGTTTCAAATTGAACCCCATACTTTTAAAGTTATATTAATTTAAACCCTAAACTTTTTTATTTTGATTTTTGGGTTTGATTGGGGGTTCAAATTAATACAATTTTAATTTAACTTAACTATATGGTTTAATTTGTAATAGCCAATTTTAGAGTTTAATTTGAAAATTTTGAAATTATATGGTTTAATTTGAAAATACTCCTTAATTAGAGTTTAAAATGTAATTTTCCCTAATTTCTTTTTTCATTTGATAGGGTTGTCAATTATTTCATGTCTATAATTAATAATTTTATCCAAAAATTTTCTAAAGCAGAACCCCCTTAAATTTAGTTTAGACATCTTAAGCTTTTTCAAGACCAATAATATCATTGTAATTTGAGGAAAATGAAGTTTGGACATATTTACCTAATTTCTGTATTAAAAAAAATGTTATTTACATGTTTTTTTTCATACATTATTTTCCCATGAATTCTCAAAAGAAAATATAGTTTTGATAAGTATGATGTGAAATAAAGGATGAAAAGATGTATGAGAAGATTTGTCAAATAAAATATTGTTGTGGAAATTGGTCTTTTGGAAACACATTGGCCAATGGAGGACAGAAATAAAAAGATAGGATCAAATGATTTGTTTGTGATAACTTTCTACGTTTCCATGTTACAAAGCAGATGGTGGTGGCATTCATTAGTATATTGACAAGTATGTACCGACGCAATTAATTAGGGTTAGATCCCTAATTAAATTTAGGCTGAAATTTAAGAGAAATGTTATATTCATAACATTTTCACAATAAATTTTAAGTAGCAAGTTGTTAGCGGTGGGACAAAAAAGTAATTTCAATGATAAGTTTAAATTAGAACTAATAATAACTAACCACCTATCATTCGTTGTGAAAATGTTGTGGATGTAATACTTCTCAAAATTTAATGTAGTTGATTATCTTTTACTTTAATTGTCAAATTACTCTTTAAGAGCACTAGCAATGGGGGTTGTAAAATCCCCCCAGTTGCTATTTTAACAACTAAACCCTTAAAAGCAAGCTTCATCTGGGTATGTAAATCCAAAAAATTATCCATCCTAGTTACAGTAAGGTTGCGAATTTGCAACCTTACTATTCATGAGGTTGTAAAGAAAAACTACTTTTTTAATCTCTCACGCATTCTTTCTTCCTCTCACTCTCTCTCTCTCTCTTCTTACTTTTGATTTATTTTTATTAAGTAGTTTATATTATTTTATTGGGTTGTATGTAAAAATAAAAACTGGGATGCTGGATGTATTGTTAGATGAGTTGGTAAAATAGATAAAGTAATGTTTGAGAATGTAAAATAGATGTTTTTTTTACATCCCATTGCTAGTGCTCTAAGATTTATTTATTTTTTGTCAATTTAATCTCCTGCCTTTTCAAAATGAAACAATATAATTTTTCTGCCCAAATTTATTAGCAAATAAAATTATTTAAACTTAAAAAAATAAAATTATTTATACTCACGCAACTACAAGATTTATTTAAACTAGATTCATAGTGGTTTTAATCATGTATCTAAGCATGCTGGTTAATTTTGTGGTTTGAAGTTCATGTCTCTATGGTCCTAAATTCGTTCTTTCTTACAATTAGTTATCTAGATCAAACCAATTCATTATGTGCATTAGGAATAATACTAGAGATTCAATATTTTTCACATTTTTTTCTTCACAACTTGTTAAATAAGTAAAGTCTGATTTGGGTAATATTACTTTTACATTAATCCATCAATAACTTGTCACCTTTATTACGTACTAATCAAAATAGGTTAGTGAAAATTGTGTATCATTGTAATAATTGTTGTATGATACATAAATAACTCTAGATCTAAGTTTAATCTGGCATGTACTTGTGTGCATTTCTGCATGGAGTGATTATTGATAGATTCTAATTAGTAACCAATGATTTCATCCTATGCAGCATGGCAATTAATGGACTATTGTTCATGGTGTCAGTCGGGTTCAATGCAGCCGCAAGGTCAGTCAAATTGCAACTATTGTTTTCAACAATTTCTTTTGATGTACAATGCCACAACTTTGCTTTATCATTCAACGATGTCTAATGTAACCACTAAAGTGACTAAATACCTTTCTGTTAATATTTTTCACATTTTTTTTTTTATACAAGTTGTTAAGGTAATAAATTGAAATTAGAGCAATATATCACTTTTATATTAGCCCAGGTACCATTGATATTGATGTTATATGTATCAATCACAACAATTTTTAAAATTTTTTAAATGTGACAAATTTTGTATTTAGGAATGATATTCAAGTTTTGCCTACATATATCATGCTTGAACCCAAATAATTGTTCCTTACTTTTAAGGCCTGAATAGAATTTGATTGAAACAGTGTCAGGGTGAGCAATGAGCTAGGGGCTGGTAATCCCAAATCAGCAGCATTCAGTGTTATAATCGTGAATATAGTTTCTTTCATTATTGCTGTAATAGAAGCAATTGTTGTGCTCTTACTACGCCATGTCATAAGCTATGCCTTCACTAGCGGTGAAACCGTGGCTGATGCAGTCTCAGAGCTCTGTCCATACTTGGCTGTCACTCTCATTCTCAATGGAGTTCAACCAGTCTTGTCCGGTAAGTACTCTACACATAAAAAACTGGTTATTCAACATAATTTCTGATAGATATTGAGATTTTTTTGTATCAAGTAACATATAATTATTCACAACTATTTACTTGATGTGTTGCAATTTTCCTGCTGCAAGATGTGATATATTATTATTATTGATACATAATAAAAGTGAGTAAGGTTTGTAATAGGAAAATGTGAAAAATGATGGTATCTCTTCAAAAATTTTGGATTTGCTAACAGATGCATAACTTTGGATCAATTTAATAGTTTTTTTATTTACTCATTAAGGTAGAATTTTATAATGCAATCGAGTCACTTTTACAGTGAGTCTATGTTTTTATTAAATTTTGTTAGCTCCTAATACATATAGGACACTTTTAAAGCCTACTTAATGAGTGCATAAGGACACGCTTGTTTTTGTTAACAGATGACCTAAAACGGAATAAATCTCACATGCATTGAGAAGTTATATCTAGTTACCACACAAGATACCACCTCAACAGCCAGCTAAGCTAGCCTTGTTGCTCTGGCTGCATCAGAGGAACCTGCACAGGACAATTTTTTCATGTGGTAACCTAACCAATCACCAGTCAGAATGAACCCTTATCGCCATAGCTTGCCCTGCCCTTCTCTTCTCCCAAAGAAAATAATGTTATTTTTTTTTTTTTTAAATCAGATTTTTTGTCTTCTTCTATGTAATAAAAAATCTATTGTACTCGATTTGTGTGTAGTGGCAAGGGAAGGGCTACTTGTTTAATGCAAAAGGGCAACGGCAGAGTTTAATGTTAAAAGTCGTTTTAAACTCTTTATTATAATTAGATTCACTTTAAATAACATTTTTAAGTTTTAATTGTAGGGGTGGCTGTTGGATGTGGATGGCAAGCATTTGTGGCATATGTAAATGTGGGATGTTACTACGTGGTTGGAATACCTTTGGGTTGCGTTCTCGGCTTTAAGTTCGACCTTGGCGCTAAGGTTTACCAATTAAGCACCCTTCTTATATAATAAATCTAGTGTGCCAAATTAATATGATGCACCTTTATTAATTTTCATGCACTGATACACATTATTTGTCAGCTGAAAAATATACATATATATATATATATATATATCATTTTTAGCTGTGACCAAAGAAATGATGCACTGAATAAAATTGCTTGACCGAACGAAACAGGGAATATGGACAGGGATGATAGGAGGAACTGTGATGCAGACCTTCATTTTAATTTGGGCAACATTTCGCACGGACTGGAATAAGGAGGTATGTTCTTCAATGAATAAAGAGGAATTGAACTCTAGTTTACTACTTGAAATTGAAATGCTTACTACGTATTATTTATGGCTTTTAAACACTGAGTAATCAGTACTTCTATATGCTAATTCAAATTTTGGGGCACACATAAAAAATAAAAAGAAGAAAGTAAAAAGAAAGAAAGATAATCATAATGAATTTGATCATGGAATAACAAACACAAGCTCTTATTTTCAAAATAAAAATTGAGCATCTTAAAATTTTAAATTTTTAGATGTTCCATCAATCCATCACTGTATGATCAGAGACAATGGCTGGCCCAAAAACAAGGGTTTTGGTAGTTGGTACCGTTTGGACCAGTAAGGTACAAGCAATTATTTTGGGCTGGAACCCATCTAACCTTCATTGAATTGATTAGATGATTAGAAATTGACCCTTCAGACCCCAAAAATATGACATATATTTAAGGGAAAAAAAAAAAAAAACATAGAAAAAGACAAATTGTTAATAATGTGTATCACATGCGACTTCAAACTAGTTGCAACTTATAACTGAGATTCAAATGATAGCTCATTAATATTAACATCCTTTTAGAGATGCTTTATGTAATTGTGTTTATAATTCAAAACCACATCTCGTTCTCCCTCACCATCTATCTAAAACAACTAGTGGTAACTAGTAAAAAAGCACTGAGAAGTTGAAATTTTTAGGTGGAGATTGCTAAGAAACGATTGGAAAAATGGGACGACACAAATTAGCCTTTGCTGAAGAGCTAATGAGCTTGCTGACATTGATTCACAAGTATCAAAATTTTGGGCATGGGTTGTAGGAGATGGACTGGCGACAGTCAATCATAGACAGGATTTGACCCATCGATCAACTACCAAAAATCTCTGGCTAGTTAACAAGCCTGCCCATCATTCTTGGACCATAGAAGGAATTGAGTTCTAGTGTGCTTTACCGGGAATCAGCCAATAATGTGGCCCATTTTTCGTTCTTTTTTGGCATCAATTTGCTCAGTGTGCTTTAAACTTCATTGATCTACATATTCTCCCAGTCTTTACAGCTGGACTGTCGAAATTCATCCTAATAATTTATCATGAGTCAAATCTATAAAATTGATGTAGTCCAGTGGCTCACAGTTTACTTAATAGGTGACATACTGACATGCAAGCTTGTAGTGCAAATGAGCAAATTAATGTCTATCATGCGATTTGATCCGAAAATTATACCTGACAGTGTTAATTTGCACATGAACATCCAACGATTGCAAACTCTCTAGTGGGCAAAAAAACAGGACGGGACCTCATATTACAAACATATCAATTGCATGATGCGTTTGTCCTTTGAATTGTACCATTGATGCTTTTTTTCTTTTTATTCAAGTTACTTAGTATCTGGATCTAAATTCAGTAAATCATGAATTATTTTATTACAAAACAGGGGCCTTGGCCAACAAAATCTATATTGTTTACATTTACAAATTAAAGCACTCCACAATTTCCCTTTTTATCCTACACATTGAATTAGTAAATCGTAACGAATAATCTAAAAACAAGAAGCAAAAATTTATATCCATGAGAACAAACAAAACCAGTGCTCGCCTTCTGAGAATGTTTCAGCTGCTACTAGAAGTGCAAGATTTTACATCTGTAAACATGCATAGAGATTCCGCATCAATCTACTTGCATGCGAATGCCATCTGGTTTGTCTCTTTGGTCTGAGTCATCTTCATCCTCAAAACTGGTGGGAGAAGCATTGGATCTCATTATGTGTTTGCATGTCCTGAACAACAAATCCGTGGAGGCATCAGGTTTAATTTTAAAGGTGGACAAAGCCAAAAGAAAAGGATGTATTGGAAAGAGCAACAAGATGAAAGATAACAAACAAACACAAATTGTCAATGAAAAGAGAAACGAATACACAAGTTCCATAAAAATTTACATTAAAATTAAAGTTAGATAAAGGCAGATGTTTGCAGGATAGGATCTTCACGAGACCAAATCTACTAGCGTCTAAGTACAAATATATTGAGTAATAAACTTCTTTCAAGGATTTGGTGTGGGATTGCATTTGTTGTGTTCTTTGATAGATCGAACATGAAGTGAAACTGAGAAAAATATCACGTAAAATAAAATAATGAAATAGTGAACCGTGAAGCTAGTCACAAAGACTGCCTTCACCACCAACGAAGCAATGGACAAGGATCATACCACATCTCTCTCACCGACAGGATATGATTCTACAACCATCCGATAATTTGTGATGCAATCTAATAAATCCTTACTAGCTCGGGCTCGTGTCTAATAATTTGTGATGCAATCTAATAAATTCTTCAGACCCGGACCGTTCATTGAACCGTAAAAGGGAGAGGTTCAAGGGTTTTGAGGTTGGACCGAGGTCGAACCGGGGTCGAACCGTGATGACGTCATAATTAATTTAATAATTATTTTAAATATATATAAAAATATTAAATTAATAAAAAAATAGAAAAATTAACTAAAATAGCCTAATTCATTTAGAAAAGCTTATTTCTAAAAAATACATAAAACTTACAAAAATACAGTACACAATTACACATTGTTACACACTAGACAAAAAAAACTCCTTCCCATCAAAAATGCATGAAAGAAACAAGTCACTAGACAAAAAAACTTTTCAAATGTAACATCCTTTCCACAAGTTAATTGAACCATAATACAAAAACTGATCCCTAAAACATCCTAATCCCACATTCACTTTTCCTTTTCAACTTTCCACAGAACCTACTCATTATGCAACAGACCCAAAAAATAAATAAATAAATAAAACTAAATAATTAACTTGTATTGCTGGGAAAGCATAGGGTTTCTGAGAATAATGTCTTCTTATCTGGGAAAGCACAGGGTTTTTGCAAGTCATTGGTACTTGTATTACTGTTTTTGCTTCTTCTCACTTTGACTAGCTATTAGCTTACTTTTGTTTCACACTGTTTTTGCTTCTTCTCACTTTGACTAGCTATTAGCTTACTTTTGTTTCACATTTTGATTAGTCATTTCTTCTTCATTGTGCTTGTCAAGTATGTGAGACATTAGGGCCAATTGTTTTCAGGACACCATCATAAGAAAAAGCTAGTTAAGATACTATAAGGCGTCTGCCTGTTCTATCACTGAACTCATTTTGAAACAGGTCCATGGTCCACCTGTTCTATTCTTGAGGGTCATTTTTCTTCTTCTCTTTTTATTTTTTTATTAATATGTGGTCTGATAGCTGTAGTTAAGTAAATTTGAAATCTAGCATATTCAGATGCTATGTTAATTCTGGGATTTCAATTATGTTGAGATTGCTTTTAGTAATGGGGCAAATGATTTGAGAATAATGTAAATATTATTGAAACCAACAGCAATAAAAAATACAAAAAAAAAAAATAAAAAACATGCAGCAAGAAGTTGCAGACACAACAAAGTAATTTTGGCAGACAGAAACACCAATTGACCCAAATCAATTTTCACAATTACAATAATATCACAAGCCTTGTCTTCACATACACCAACACTTCAGATCTATATCATCATCCACAATCAATTTTCAATTGACCCAAATCAATTTACACACAAACACTTCAAATCTATATCATCATCCACAATCAACTTACAAATATTAACAAAGAAAAAACAGATTAAAGTACCAACGATGGCGACGGCGACGAGGCACAGAGTGAGCTGCGACGGGGACGAGGGAGAGAGGCAGAGATGAGCGTGAGAGAGTGAGCTGTGATCTGGGACGAGGGAGAGAGGCAGAGATGAGCATGAGAGAGTGAGCTGCGACGGCAACGAGGGAGAGAGGTAAAGACGAGAGAGTGATTGAGACTTTGAGAGAGTGAGGAAGAGATCTGGGCTGAGCTACAACAGTGCGACGGCGACGAGGGAGAGAGTGATTGAGAGAGTGAGGATTGAGGAAGAAATCTGGGCTGAGCTGCGACAGTGCGACGGTGACTAGGGAGAGGCAGAGACGAGAGAGTGATTGAGACTTGAGAGAGTGAGGATTGAGAGTGATTTTTGAGAGAGGCAGAGACGAGTGAGGATTGAGAGAGGGTTTCAGAGTGAGGCTAAGAGTGATTTTTGAGAGAGGGTTAAAAAAAAAAAAAAAAAAGGTGGAACGACACCGTATGGGAAAAAAAAAAAAAAAAAAAAAAAAAGAGGCTGAAATTAGGGAACCGTCCGAACCGTGTGAACCGGTCACGGTTCACAGACCCGGACGGTCGGACCGCGGTCCGGACGGTTCCATGCTTTTTTCGCATGGAACGGTTCCTTACCTTAAATGGACCGTGAATCTGAACGGTTCCCGGGTTTTCCGGTCGGACCGTACTGTCCGGTCCGGGTTTAATAACCTTGGTCTCTTCCTCTTTATATCGGTTTTCAATGGGATCAACCAGCTGTTACAACCCAAAAGTATCATTTAAGGGGAAAAATATACATAAAAATTGTAGAAAAATTATAAATTATTTATCACCTTTTTAAGATACTCCAGCTTTTCAGTATAAACATCTACAGATTCATTAAATCCATCCTCATAAAGGGTGAGTTTGGTTCAGCTTTTTAAAAATGTGCATAATGAAAAAGTGGAGTTTTCAAAAAGTGCATAATGAAAAAGTGCTTTTTCAAAAACTTGAGTGTTTGGTAAAAGCTGTTAAAAAGTGTTTTTTGAAAAAGCTGTTAAAAAGTGTTTTTTAAAAAAGCTGAGTGTTTGGCTAATACTTATAAAAGTGACAGTTTGAAAAATAAATTACCAAAAAGGACAATGTATATAAGAGAGTTTATTTCATACTTAAATCAATATTGTGAAATTATTTTTCTCTCACCAATATTAGCTAATAATAACCTACCACTTAAGATTTATTGTAAAAGTATTGTGATAATTTATACTGATTTTAATTTGAACGTGCTATTATAATTATTTTTTTTCAATTTCTAAACAAATTATTTTTTTCTCACCAATATTAACTAATAATAACATACCACTTAAAATTTATTGTGAAAATATTGTAATAGTATTTCTCAATTTTAATTTCTTATTCTTTATTTTATGTTTCCCTTATTTTATTTTATTTTTTTATCCATATTTCTTTCTTTTTTTTTCCCTCTTTTTTTCTCCACCACACACATACCCTTCATTTTTTTTCTTTATTTCCTTTTTTCCTCTCTTTCCCTGCCACTTCCTCCACACACGTGCCCCTACTCTCTTTTTTTTCTTTATTTCCTTATTTCTCCCTTCCACTTCACACTCCACTCCACTCCAGAATCTTCCACACACTTCAAACCCCTCTCTCATCCCTCAAGCTGGCTCAAGGTCTCTGCATCTCTTTTTTTTTTTTTTTTTTGACACTTCAAAAGCTAATGATGATGATGAAGAAGATGAAGATGATGATAATGATGATGAAGAAGTCTCTGCATCTCTGCATCTCTTTTTTTGTCCTTTTTCTTTATTTCCTTATTTTGTCTTTCCTTCTTTATTCTTTTTTTTTCACACTCCAGAGAAGAAGATGATGATGATGATGATGATGATGATGATGATGATGAAGATGAAGACGAAGACGATTGAAACATAAGGATTTTGGGTTTTTTTTTCTATGGATTTTGGTTTGATTTTGAGTTGGGTTTGGGATGGGTTTTCCGGATTTGAGTTGATTTTAAGTTGTTTTATTGTTGATTTTGAATTATTTTTGGTTTGGTTTTGTTGATTCTATGTTCGGAATATCAAAGGTTGAAATGGGTTTTGTTGATTGTGGGGGTAGACCGGTGAAGAAGCAGAGGAAGACGAAGAGGAAGAAGAAAAGGAAGACGAAGAAAAAAGAGACAAATGAGAGATGAGGGCGTGAGAGAACTGATGGGTATTTCGGTATTTTCACGTTTGCAACGGTAATAATACAAAACACGAATAGCGCGTTTTCATTTATGGACCCTCAGGGGTCCATAAGCCCTTCCGCGTTTCCCCTTAATTTTTTCTCAATGCTCAAAACGCAACTTTTATAAAAAAGTTGCGTTTTGGGCTTACCAAACGCATTTTTTGGTTTAGCTTTTTTCAAAACGCCCTTTTTGGGCTCAAAAAGTGGAAACAAACGGGGTCAAAGCCAGTCTTCTGTCTGCTGAAGATTATAGGATATACCTTCCCTCTCTAACTCAGTGGAAAAGCCACAGTATGTATGTAATATCTATTCACATAATTGTGTTATTCTAACATCTGGAACAATCAAGTCTAATAAAACAACCCAAATACCTAAATTCAATTCAGTTATAATTTAAGATTCACATATGAAAATTTAGATATGGGCCATGACAATGCTGGACTCGACAGGAAAAAAATTTACCAGGACATCATGACAGGATACAGATATGGGGACCCTGTTCAAGTCACATCCACTTACTTGAAACTTCTTACTGTCACCAATGATTCAAATTCAAAGATTCAATCATTAGTCAAATATATGAGGAAAATTCATAAGAGCATCAACATTAGGAAATGCTACTCTATTCTATTTTACCATCTCAAAAAACTACTTTATTATTTATATCATACCATTTTACAATACCTCCAGCATCCCAAAACTTTATTATTTTACCATTTTATTAAAATATTATTTTTTAAGTCCAGAAGCAAACATAAAAATAGTTTTTTGGTTTGATTGTGCTTGGCCTGTGCTCACTTCCTCTCTCTCTCCTGTCCCACTTCTCTGTTACTTATCTGGGTTTGATTGTGCTCCGATTTGTGCTCCGGTTGTGGATCGTGGGTCGTGGATCGTGAATTCGTGATATGGGTTTCGCCGTGCTCCATAGTTGTGATCCGGTGGGTTTTTGGGTTTCGCCGTGCTCAATGGCATCACCATGTTGGTTTTGCTGTGCTCAATGGCGTCGCTGTGCTTAGCATCCGGTGGATTTTTGGGTTTCGCCATGTTGGTTTTGATCCGGTTGTGATATGGGCTTTTTGGGTTTCGTCGTGCTTTGTGGTGCTGTGGGTTGCTGTGTTGTGGGTTGGCTGTGCTGGTGAAGCTTCAGCGATGGCGTCGCCGTGTTGGTTTTGCCCTTGATTATATTTTTGATTCCATTCAAAATATCAAATCTATGCTTCTTTCTTTTTCTTATTAAAGATACATAATTAGTCATAGAGCGAAATATTTAATATAGTTCCTAGAGCTGTGTATCAGTGTATGTTTCTATGAAAAACTTTCATTATATACGTGTTGGAATTTGACAATGGTTGTGTTGTTTTCATTTCGATGTGAGTGTTGGTTTGTGGTGTGATGACAAAGTGAGAGGGAGTGTGAATTTGAGCTACTACAAGTAAAGTTTTTTTCCCCCTTTTCTTTCTTAGATTTGGGTATGAAATATGAATTAGTTTTGAGTAATTTGGTTGGATTGATTTTTATTTAGGTATTTGGGTTACATTAGGTTTTGATTTGATTTTTTCATCTCTCTAAATCTATCTATCTCGATTTAATTTACAATAAGCCTATTAGATTATATTTCCATTTGTTATGTTTTACAGATTACTACAATTAAAATAAATTTGGGATTTCACTGTTAAGAAACGGAATGCTTACTAGGCTTCCCATGACTTATTTCCCAACAGGTATAAGTATGTCCCAAATGGGTATTGTTGCGTTTTGCTATTTGAGTGAAATAATTAATTATAGAATTTGAATTTTTTATTTATTATTTATTTTTTACATATTCTGGACTATTTTCATAAAACCCAATTTCAGTATATGTAAATTTACATGCTATTTAAGAAGAATAGAAAGTAATTTGTTTCTCTTAATATTCCTCAAGTTTCTTCCTTTTTTTTTTTTTTTTGGGTGCTTGATCAGTATTTTTTCCCCCGAAAATAGAATTAAATTCTTCTTTCATAAGAGACACCTAGAGAGTTGTTACTAATTTTTGTGGTTGGTTGGAGTACTTGGTAGACCCTATTTGAGTTTTTTTATTTTTATGCTTCTTTACACAACTTATTGTATGTCGTCTACAAAGCACTATAATGGCACTCTAATGCCCAATCAAATAAGCACCGGTAGCAGGAGAGAAGGTAGCATAGGTTGTAACACCAGCAATTGATTCAGCATTCGAATCAGCATCTAAGCCAGATCTATGGTTTTAAAACTGATTCTATTATTCCTTATAACATTTGTATACACCTTTCAATTTTTTATGATATAATTTTTATTTTAAAGTCTAATTTTAGTTTATTTCAGCAATTAGTTAAATTAAAGTACATTGCCCAGTTGAATTATAATGTACTTTATAATACATTATATTGTTATATTAAGTTGATTTTTTTTTTTAACATGTTAAATGACCCCGAGCATTGTGCAGGTTAAATGCTAGCTATATATAATAGCAGAAGCCTTTCCCTACAATTAAGGAGATTGCGACATGTAGGAAAAAAATCCCACTTAAAAATCTGCCACGCTACCAGTCAAAAGCATGGAATAAAAAGCGAAACGTTGTGCCTTTCACGTCTTCAGGATTTAAAAAATCAAGCATTGCACTCCTTCGCCATTGAAAGTAAAATGCTTTAGGAACCGTTACATTTAAAAGAAAAAACGCTTAAGCGGACTGTTGCCTGCCAACTTTTATCAATAAACACCGCCTATAACTCTTTTAGCCAATTAATAGAAATCCGAAACAATGTGATCTTAGGTAGTTGCGAAATTAACTACAACGGCCATCTTCCATTCAAAACCTCTCTCAATTTATATTTACCTTTTGAACCATTTTTTCCCTACAAATAGTGATAGAAGTTCCGAATTAATGTTTTGCTCTTCTGCAAGAATAATTTACTCTGGAAAGAAAGTTGTTGGATTTACTACAGCCAGTTGAAAGGTGAGAAAATTTTCATGTGCTATTTTTCATGAGACTGAATAATTATTAAAAAAAGAAAAAACTGAAACTTGAAAATGTTAGCAGAAAAGCATGGTGAAAAGGAAAAAAAAAAAAAAAAAAAAGATGATGTGAAGGGAGTTCATAGAGGCTCACCAACGAGAAAGAAGTAAAGAACTGAAGTAGAGTATGGAGGAAAGGAAAAGTAACTTTATAGGAATAGTAGAGGTGAGATAAATCTCAATCACGGATGGGATTGGGAATAGTAAAAGTAATTTAATAGGAACCTTCTTCGAAGGTTCATGCTTCACAAAATACCCATTATGTGTCTTTATTTACACTAAGACCATTTTATTGCTTTTATTTTTAATAAGAATCTAATCACTCTTTTTATTTACTCTTTCACTTAAAAAAATTAACAATCATTATATATTGGGTCCTAAAAATAAAACACAATATTAAATTTATTAAGTTTACTTTCTTTTTTTGAGAATGAAGTTTACTTACATTTACTTTGCCTATACATCTAATTCGTTTTTCTTTTTTTGGATCCATATATGATTTACTAATTGCCAAATTTTGTAGAAGAAATTTCAAACATCTTCAGTGAAAAGAAAATAATAAAAGAGTGAACACATAACATTCAATGTGATTTTCTCTTTAATTAAATTGTAATAGAAATGGTTCTTGCCAACATGAGGAGGAGAGAAGAGATATACTTTGGTATATGGTAAGCGGTTATTACTTATGTGGGTGAGGTGTAACCCAATATGTATTAAGGATTGGATTATATAGAAGATTGAAGGCTGTTATTATCAAGGGCATTACAAACCTAGCATCGACACTTCAAGTGAGTAACAGGTATTCTAAAATAATTATCATCACTTCATTTTCATTTTCTTAGCTTCATAAAATAAGTGAAAATTGTAATACCATATTAATCGAGCTTCTTTAAAATTTTAAGATACCATACCTATAAATTAGTGAGTTTTAGTTATTTTACCATAAATAACAAATAAGAGTACCCTAATTCAAAATAAATAAATAAAACCGAAACTTTTGAAACTTCCACAGTTTTCCACGTCAGCATAATATTAAAAAAAAAAAAAAAACGTGATAAAACTCTTTTAAAACTCGACTTTGCCTTTCCCTTTCACAGAGACTCTGCCAAAAAAGATCCACCCCTTCTCCTTCCTCTAAAATAAAAAACAAAATCCCGACTATTAGCGAACTGAAAACCAGCGTAAGAAACCTCCTTCTTTCCCATTCTGGTCTTTATCTCCAATGATCCAAAAAACCCAATCATTGCTTTGAGGTACGCTTCTTTTCATCTTTTTTCCTCTTCTTAATTGTTTCTCCCTCAGCCTCAGGCCTTAAATCTCTCTCTCAATTGAAGTTTTCTGTTTTCAACTTTTCCGGTCCTAGCTCTACCAAACCCGTTTCCCATTTTTCAACTTTCAAAGCCTTTGATAGAAGAAGAAGAGAAGAAAGGCAGTGGATCTTATTGTGGGCAAAAGAAAATAAAAATAAAGAGAACATGAAAGAGATGACAGAGAGATACGGAGGGCACTGTGAGAGAAAAAAAAATTGATGGAGAATGTCAAAGAAGAGAAGGGAATGACGATAATGAAGAAAGGATAACAAAAAAAAGACCAGTACTATAACCATAAGAGAAGTTACAATGAAGAAAAGAAAAAGGAAAAAAAAAAAAAAAAAAAAAAAAAAAGAGGAAAAAGAGTTATAGTGAGGAGATAATCATGTAGGGAGGGGTAGATTTTAGCAAAAGTGAAAAAGGAAGCTTCGTAGAAGGTGCGTGATATATAAACACCCTTCTATATTTACTAAATTACAAAAATACCAATTTGATATATAAGCTTCCAATTTGCTTTTAAGATTTCCTTTTACTATGCATTAGAATAATAATAATAACAATAATATATTATTATTATTATTATTATTGTTATTATAGAACTAATTTATATATATTAACAATAACCCAAAATAAGTCAGCGCTGAAATAGTTTATAGAAAATGTTAAGGACACAACTTTTGTGTTGTAGCGTTGTGGGATTTTTAGTATCCTTAGCATTGCCCATATTCTATTCAAATAGACAAATCGAAATGGGCATTGAAACTGCATTCATAACATTAAAATGAAACTTTTTAAAAGGTACATGTTATATAAATGACTTACTTATTTAAAAAGAAAAAAAATATATACTAAATGTGTTACATTTAGTATTAATATTATTATTATTATTTCATCTTTCACATGTATTTTCTGTTCATTTCTAACTATCTGCCATTAGTCTTATTAAAATAATTGGTATGGAACAGACAATAAAGAACAAAAATTAATGCTAAGGCAAATATAATTTTTTGCTAGATTTTGCTAATAAATCATTACTCTCAAAAAATTTAAAATAATAATTCAAAGGTTTATGTATTATGTTTTCTTTTTAAGAAAATATACTATAAAAAATGCAATTATCTATGAATATATGTTTTAATTTGTAAGTCATTTTATTATGTCAATTTCTTTTTTTCTTTTTTCTTTTTTAGTTATACAATGTTATTATGATTTTTTTCTAAAAAAAAAATGTTATTTATGACTATAACTTATTTTAGAATGAATGCAATGTCTATTGGATAGTTTATATCAATAATTTATTTTAGAGGAGAAAGTTTTCCCTTCCGGGCCCACTTTTTTTATCCTCCCAACCCTTTTTTTATCCTCCCAAATTGGGAGGAAAATGAGGAGGAAAAAGTAATGTGAAATGCAAATATCCCATTGAGGGATTTCCTTTATTTGGAACGTGTTTGACTTTGGCTGCCAACTTTGGTGTGATTGCTTAATTCAAAGAGACTTGATTCACATGTGCTTGATTCATGGGTCCTTGATTCCGAAATATCTTCAAAAAATAATTATAATCATATTTTGTTGAAAATTGAACACTAAAAATACTGTAACAAAATAATTTTTAATGTGTGAATAGTACCGTGTGATCCATTTTTAATGAAAAAGTTGTTGAAAAGTAAAGTTTGTGAGTTCCGTAAATAATGTACGGGACCCACTGACAGATTAATTCCCACATAAAATGCTTGCTGGTCAAAGAGGTGTGCACGGGACCCACTGACAGACACTCCACGTGAAAGTAGCACGTCAAAAAAAGAAAAAAAAGAAAAAAAGAGGAAAATGCTGAAAACGTAGACGCTCTTGAAATAAGTCCAGTCCAAATGGGCACACTCTAACAAACTCAGTGTTCTTCGTTTAGAAACCCCTTTGTATCTTATATATCAAGTAGTATAAACAAAGGGTAACTTTACTAGCTATCACAAACTCAGGCTTCTTTGTGTGTGTGAGAGAGAGAGCATGGACACCATTGACAGTGAGCTCCATGAACCCATATTACAATCAAAACCACCAACACCAGAGACAGTGAGTTCTGAACTAGAAGATACCCTATCCGACACCGAGGTTTCAAACTTTAGCCGCCTAAAATCCGGTACATGGATTGAACTGAAAGCTCTCTTTCGCCTAGCAGCACCTGCGGTAGTGGTTTACTTACTCAATGGTGTCACTTCCATGTCCACACAAATCTTTTGTGGTCATCTAGGTAATCTTGAGCTCGCTGCTGCCTCTCTTGGCAACAATGGTATCCAAATATTCGCCTATGGCCTCATGGTACGTACCTCAACTCTAAAGCACTATAATCTCATCTCATTATGTGCAAATTTTTGTTACACTTATAAGATAATACAATTTTGATAAAAGTGAAAAACAAGTCATATGTGATCGACACTGACTAGTCTGTTGATTGGCTAGCTTGGAATGGGAAGCGCAGTGGAAACACTATGTGGGCAGGCTTATGGTGCTCACAAGTTTGAAATGCTAGGCATATATCTTCAGCGATCAATGATCCTACTCATGTGTACTGGGGTCTTAGTGATGTTCATCTACATCTTCTCCAAGCCCCTCTTGCTTGCTTTAGGTGAATCAAGTTCCATTGCATCCGCGGCTGCAATTTTTGTCTATGGTCTTATCCCACAAATCTTTGCCTATGCTGCTAATTTTCCCATACAAAAGTTTCTGCAAGCACAAAGCATAGTGGCACCTAGCTCGTACATCGCTGCAGCTACACTAGTTGTGCATTTACTATTGAGCTGGATTGTGATTTACAAACTGGGCTGGGGATTGTTGGGTGCGGCATTGATTTTGAGCTTTTCATGGTGGATCATAGTGATTGCGCAGTTTGTGTACATATTGGTGAGTGACAGGTGCAAATACACATGGACTGGACTTAGCTGGCAAGCTTTTTCTGGGCTCTGGGACTTCTTGAAATTATCTACTGCATCAGCTATCATGCTATGTCTGGAGACTTGGTATTATCAGATACTTGTGTTGATTGCTGGGTTGCTCCAAAATGCCGAGATTGCTTTGGACGCTCTCTCCGTTTGGTAAGAAAAGCCCTACTCTTTTCTTCTTGACCCCACTTGTGTGTTTGGTGGGAGTGTTGCCCATAGTTTAGAGTTTAGCAAAAATATTCAATTGAGTGTGTCTTGGATTTTGGCAGTAATTCTATCCCAATAACCACACTCATTTTTATTATTATCTTATATGATAGATTATGGATAACTATCTACTCTTTTTACATAAACCACTCATAGCCGTCACATGAAAAAGCTGTGACACAATAAAAGGTTTTATCATGGATTTTTTTCATAATTTGGTTCGGACTACCAATTTTGGTCTCTTTGGATTTTTCGGATATAGAGAACAAAAGAAAGGGTGGAAGATCATGTCGAGTGTAATAATAGAGAAAAAGAGGTTGTTGGTTGAGGGTCAAATAAATCCGCTTGCTACCCATACAACAAACAGTAAACTAAGAACTTTAATTTCTATTTATTCGGCTACCATTCCTTCTTTCATTCTTTTTTTTTTTTGGCTGACTTATTTACGTGAATATAGAAAGCAGCTAGTGTTTCACTTTTGTTTTGTACCCTATCACAGTCATTTTTGTCTTTTCCTTAATAAACAACCAAATTTAACTGATGAAGTATAAAAGGAAGAACAAAGTTTCTCTCCAAATTAGTTTAGAGAGAGACTCTACAAATTCATCATATATATTTATATTGAGTGTAAATTTTGAAAATTTAATAGTTAAATTGCATGTTCTTATTATATCCTTAATGCTTACAAAATTTTAAGAAAATCAAAGATCAATTACTATGTCATCAAATAAATGTTATAATTTTAAGTTTTTGTAATCTAAAGTTGTATATAAAAAATAAATTAATTGATCAAATAGTAAATAATATCCGATTTGAACAAAATTTGATATGCATGTTAAGAACATAAGGAACATAAAATTCAACGGTTAGATTTTCAAAATTTACATCCAAAAAAGAAATATATGAGAAGTTTGAAAAGTTTTTCTCCAAGTTAGTTTGGAGAGAAACTTTGTTCTAAAAAGAATCACTATGATTAAGACAAATGATTTTATATCTTTTATACACACACACACACACACACACACACACATATATATATATATATATATATAAAATTAATGTGAACATAATTAGGAACACAAAAAGAAAGTAGTGACTGGCTGGTCTATTAGGTTTTTATTTCTATGTATAATTAATGAATTTTTTTTTTTCACATCTATTAAGTGGTCTATGATGATTAATACATAATCAAAGTAGCTTTAGTGATTCATACATATGAAAGTAATGTTTCTTCAATATTCACTATTTATCACCCAACAATACTATGAACACAACAAATTTCACCAACTCTTTTCACAATATTTGAGGTGGTAGATTGTGATTATATAGTATCAATTTTAAATGGGATCATAATTGACCTCACTTTTATGAGTAGTATTATAGGTACTACAAGTTTTGCTACATTGGTTTTACAAAATAATGTGTCATCAATGAGAGAAAACAATTCAGAATTCAATTATGAGGTAATTGAAATTCACCAATTATATTCATTACCACATTAGTTTATAAGTTTTATATGGTAAAACATATAGTTTTTTAGTATTTTCCCACTTTTATTATACACTAATGACTACTTATCACCTTACTCTATCAAATTTGACATATATATTATAATGTATATACTTATGGTTTAGATTATCAAAAAAGTATATACTTTACAAGAAAGGTCAAAAAGATGGTGTAAAGGCTAACGTGAAAATTGAATGGGATAGTGGAAACCTAAAACATGCAGGCTTTTGAGTTTTGTCTGTAACAAATAGGGTTGTCCAGACCCGATCGGAGCCCAACAACCCGGCCAAATTGCTCGACGCCAACCCGATTTCGGCCCAAACCGAAGGTCCAGTTAGTTGGCGGCGGGTTTCCGTTCTCAAAAACCGACATCAACGGGTTAAGTGGCGGGTTTGCATCTCCAAAACCCGAGCAACCCAAACCCGACCGAAGTTACAAAAAAATCCGACCAAATCCTGCAAAAACAAGCCAGATTTGGCAAGATCTCGACCAGATTCAACTAAATCTGATGGGATTTAGCTAGATCCAGCCAAATTCTAGCAACTTCTAGCCAAAAAAAAATGTAGATTTCAAAAAAAAAAAAAAAAATCCAATTTTTGGCAAGACTTTCCAATTTCCAACGATATTTTCCAATTTTTGGTGAAAATTCCAGATTCCGGCGAAGATTCCAGATTCCAGTTTCGATGCCTTTTTTAATTCCGGCAACTAACCCGGCCCAACCGACACTAACCATCACCCGAAACCGAATTGACCGATTTTTTTGGCGGTCGGTTTTGGGTTACTCTGCCCTCCACCCGATGCCGGCAAGTCGAGTCCAGGTTAGGTTGAAAACTGACCTAACTCGACCCGTGGACAACCCTAGTAACAAATACAGCACTTTCCACAAAAGAAGTTTTACTTTGAGGTCAATAAAAAGAAAATAAATAAATAAGAAAAGAAGAAAGGAGAAGAATATGATAGGTACTAATGAGTAGCATGATTTTGTGGTTGCAGTATGATCGTAGCAGGATGGTTCTTCTTGATATCAGTGGGTTTCAATGCCGCTGCAAGGTTAGTATTTATGTGGTTCTTATTAATTTAGATGTGTTTTTTTTTTGACAAATATTATTGCATATATAGTAACAACTAACAAAATTAATGAAAATTTGATATCTAACTGTACGTTTACTGGAAAATATATAAACAATATACTAGTGTAAGGGTGAGCAATGAGCTAGGAGCTGGACATCCAAAATCTGCGGCATTTTCTGTGGTGATAGTAACACTAAGTTCTGCCGTCATCGCGGTGATCTGCGCCATCCTTGTTTTTGCCTTGAGGCATGTCATTAGCTATGCATTTACGAGTGGTTCAACTGTGGCTGATGCTGTCTCAGAACTCTCTCCCTTCCTTGCCATATCTATCATACTCAATGGAATCCAACCCGTTTTGTCTGGTAAGAATTTTGGTCTCTCCAATAATAAATTGCTTGTAACTGGTACTTTACCATTAATTCTTGACTTTCTTGTGTTTGTTAATGATGTGATTCTCTTTTTTTTTTTAGGTAATTATTTTCTTGTACTTGTTATTATCTAGCTAGAGAGCACATTAAAGTGTGACAACCTAGCTAGCAGTGCCAATAGTACGATATACCATAAAGAAAACAGAATATTTTTCTAGCTACCACTTTCCTAAATCATTGCAGTTGAAAAATGCACATGCGTGACCATTTTTGATGTTACTACATGTGGTCCATCAAGATATATAGGGTAAGCACAAAATTAAGCTGAGCACGCTTTAATCAAATGTGTACGTAACACATGCAGAACACTTAACTTTTGTGAATCACCATGTAGGTCATGCCTAATTGAAAACCCTAATAATTGAAACAATTTTATAATCTATATAGTGACTTAAAACCCTATTTCACATACACACAAGAATACTTTCATTGAATAAGACCTAAAACCCTATTTCCAAAAAAAAAAAAAAAAAAAAAAAAAACCAAAACCCAATAGACCAACCAAGGTTATGTATGTACGATCTTGACTTTTCCAATCTGATATAGTCACGTTGTCACTGCTATTAGGAATTAAATAACCAAGTTAGAGCTAGCTTTTGAGTACTCCAAGACAAAATTAATTAAGTGAAGTTTTCAAAGCAAAAAAATATTCTCCCATTGGGAAAAAAAGTCAGAGTTCGAGTTCGTTTTTGCTAGGTAAGACAGTGATGTTTTTTAACCCAAAAAGAAAAAAGACAGTGATGTTTTCAATTCATTTAATTGGATCACCACAAGCAGACAAATCGATCTGTAAGTTCAATTGGAAGCAGTACGTAGCTAGTAGCTAGGTAGCAAGTATGTTTGTTTTATCTTACTTTTATCTAAAAAAATTTGACTAAGTGACTAAAATAAGAGATTAGGTGTTTGCTTTCATGCATGAGCATATTTTTATCAGTTTATTATGTTTTTTTTAAAAAAAGTTGAACATAAATGAAACAAGTTTATAAAAATATATAAACTCATCCAAAACAAATTCCGATGAGATTGATAATGTAAAGACTGCATGCATGACAGCTTTCTCAGGTTATTAAGAATCATTTAGCTTTAGAAATGATTCTAGGATGCAATGCATCCAGTCTATATCTTCATAATAATATTAGCCATGAAAAAATTTGGCTTTTTGCTGAACCGAAACTTGCACTGACCAACAAGCTGTACAAATTCTTGAAAAGAAGTATGCTATCTTTGTTAGTCGATGAACATGTTCTTGTACTCTATTGTCTGTCCTTTTCTCTACTGAGTGATCTACACTCTACAGGTAAACAGACAAAAATACTCATTTAACTTAGCACAGATAATGAAGAAATCTAACAGTCAAGTCTTTTAATGGTAGTGATGGACTAGTTGTTGAACATCTCTCTCACATTGCTGGAAGTTATCTTCTAATTAAAGATGGTTATTATTACTAATATTATTCCTAAGAGTAATGCTAAACAATCATTAAACAAAACTTTATTGATAAGCAAGGAGGCATCATTGATGAGGCTAAAAGAAATAAGTGGCTCCAAATGTTGTGAAATAATTAATTCATATAAAGAGGGAAGGTAATCGAGCTGCACCTGAGCTGGATGGATATGCAGAACATAGGACTATAGGAGTGCATGCCACATGGAATGTTTTGTGTAAGATAAAAGAATCTTTTTTTTTTTTTTTTGGGTTGAAATTTTATAATTTGATAATGGGGGAGGAGGGATTTAAAGTTTTGAACTGTGAATATTTCCAATAGAAACATTAAGAAATATTAGTTCAGTTATAAGACTTATTAAGAAATTGAGATAATAACGTGCATTTAAAATGTATATTGCTACATATTTTGCATGTCAAATGTGCATAACATATAGATGTCAAGAATTTTTTAAAGATGTATATGATATAATGGAGGTAATTAGTGCCATTCTAACCTATTAAATAATTATTTGAATTTTTATTTATTTATTTATGATTAGTGACACATTAACTTGTAAGACTTATATAGTAGAATTTGTAATATCCCTAACATTTAAATAATCTTACGACTTACCCTTAAAATGTTATATAATTAATTTATATTGTTATATATCCACACAAATTGGGTATGTTAGCAATTATTTGATAAACTAAAAAAAAATGTAGAAAATAGAAATGTAAATAGCATTTTTCATATTTTTCAAGGAGTGGCTGTCGGCTGAGGATGGCAAGCATTTGTTGCGTACGTTAACGTGGGGTGTTACTACATTATTGGTATCCCATTGGGTGCAGTACTTGGCTTTAAATTCGACCTTGGAGCTAAGGTATGACCAATTATTTACTCTTACTGTTACCTTTATTTTTGAGTTAACAGTTCCTTTATTTTCTCAATTATGTTTTTGGTGTAGGGCATTTGGTCTGGGATGATAGGAGGCACTCTTATACAGACTCTCATTTTAATTTGGTTCACATTTCGGACAGATTGGACTAAAGAGGTAAATTCAACAACCAAATTTAGTAATAATCACATTAACATATACAATATTAAATTTTAACTCTTTTCTTTTTTTATAATAATTAAAACAACTTGGGTTTTACCACAAGTCTACAAGTGATAATGACAAGTAATTCTAATACCAGTCCAAATTTCGGCGGACTCATAATGACAAGGACTAACAATGATTTACTTATCAATCAAAGGGAAAAAAAATTAATTATTTGCTTAGTGGAATAATTATGATGATGACTTCAAATAAATATATAATGAAAGATAAAGACTCAACTAACATTCTTATTTTGACTAGTTTGTTAGTTGCTCAAATCTTGGTCGAAAATTCAAGACTTTGTAATTCAGTTGACACTTTTTAATATTCTAATATAAACATTTGCAAATTCCCTCTCTACTGTTGAAGTTATTGAATTATTTAAATTAGCAAGAAAACATTTATTGCGATGCCAATTAATTAGACGTATTTTTGACAGGTAGGTGATTCAGTTTTCCAAATTGGTGATCATTTGTATATTGAACTCTAAAAAATTTTAGGTTGAAAAAGCAAAGAAGCGTTTGGATAAGTGGGAAGACAAGAAGGAACCTCTTTTGACGGATTAACACACTCTTTTCACATCAAGTTACAAGCCTTTGTGTGCATGGAAAATGGGATCTTTTCCAACCAATAACCATCAAGTGTTCAATTTTCAATTTTCAATAAGCTTGATGCTTCATGAGGATCCTCACCAAATTTGGTGCCACTGGCTTAGTCAGATTATTAACACTGCATTGAATTTCAATTTCTAATTTTTTGTTCTTGAATTTCAATTTGACTCATTATTAGTCATTTATTCGAGCTGAGAATTTGAAGGACAAAGAGGCCAGTCATTAAGGCAAATGTCCATCCAAAAAAGGAAATGGCGTTTATTATGTCCAACTAACTTAAAATGGGCTCTAATTAAACCTTTCCAAATATGTGAGCCACGACATCCACAGTCCAATTTTTATATACAACTAAAATCACAAAAGAACAGAATCCCAACCACCACCCACAACATAAAAAAAATGCCATTAGGAGAAAATCGAAAAATTAGGAGTTATAATCACTGTAAGGACTCAATTTGTAACGACCCCGAATTGGTGTATTGGGTTCGAACGTTAAAGGCTCAAACAATAAATTTGTAGAGAGTGGACTAAAAGGCCAGGCCTTGGTCATCGGACAGTAGTTAGTCAGGGTGTTCATGATGGTTGCACAAAGGTGAACTGAGTTTGTCCAAGAAGACTTTCTCTCTGGCACGGCCTGAGTGGTTCCGGTTATTGGACCTCGTCCGAGGAGCTTAATGTTCTCATTATTCCTTTTACCTTAGGTTACAATGGTCCAAGAGTTGATACATAATGCTCTTTTCTTACTTTTTGGCGCGGATGAATTCTTACATTATATAGCCCCTCTCAGTTGATCCTGACCTTCCATTTGTTGATCAGGCAAGTAACTACTCGAGTACTTGTCCCATCAGCCGCCTTCCCCCACTTTCTGTTAGTTGCAATAACCGAAGCCACACTGTTCAGGGGTCTTTTCCCATCAATGTGGTCAGGACGTTTGTTAGCGCATTCAATGCAGAGATGACATCTTTTCCTTGAACCGCTCCCACACTGTACCCCCGTGCGAGTCCTATTGTACTCGTCCTTTCTTCTGGGAGCGCGTTGGGGGTTGCCTTTGATGGCGTGTCGTTATTCCCTTTTAGGTCTTGGGATGCCGAGGACAAGATCATCCTCGGCTGCATTTCTAGGCCATTTGGACTTTCGCTGCATGTCCTCGGCAACGTCTCTCCTCGGCGCGGCCTTTAGGCCCTAGTGTATAGTGGGCCGGGGTCACAAATTTTCTGCCCCAAAATCACAATTCGTATGTTACAATGAATCCTAAATAAGGTATATATAAGAATTATGATCTAGGATTAGAGATATATTGGCTAAATAAAATAATTCTGTCTTTTAGGCCAATATACATAAATCTAATATCTCTAACATTGTCATAAAACATCATATTCAAATTTAAAGATTGTATCATAATATATTTTTCCCATTACTTTGAAAAAAGATTTAAGAATATTATATATATTATATTGCTTACCATAGTCTCTATATATGTTGTATTAATTTTCTAAGAATGTATTATGGTATTGATATTTTATATATAACGATAACACATGTATAAAAAAAAATTATGCATATATATTATTTCAACAAGTATAAAAAGAAATTTTTTTTTTAACTGTTTGGTACAGTCATGTCGTGTGAGAAGGAAATATGACATCATTTGAACACCCGCAATATTATATAATTACTTGTGGGGCCGGGGAATTTGTGGTCCCGGCCCACTTTGTATTAGGGCCCAAGACCCAGGCCGAGGAGACCTATTTCCGAGGACGCATAATGAAAGCCCCAGAAAGGCCTAAGGGTGTGGCCGAGGACGATCTCACGCTCAGCATCCCACAAGACACCTAAAGAAGAAGGACGAGTTTAATGCAGGGACAAGACAAGTGAAAAAGCTGCCAATACTGTAATAAAGAACTCTGCGTCTGACAGACCCATGCTCTTCACCATACTATTCAACTTTTACGTCTACTCCCAACCACTTTAGGTATGGACTGATAGGACAAGTCTCCATCCCAGAAGGTAAAACTTACACGTGGACATTGAAAGGGAAGTAACTACTAGTATAAAAGGGAAGAAGAACCAAGGAGAAAGGGGATCCCTTAGGCTGTGAAGTCCTAAAAAATGAAGAATGAGAAGAACACTAAGCTCCTCGGACGGGGTTCGAGGACAAAAACCCCAGAGGTTGCATTGAGGAAAGGTTTTGTCAGTCATGCCAAGTCCATCCTCATATGAGTTTCCATAAAAACCACGACTAGATCGCTGTCCAGTGACCAAGGTCCAGTCTTTCAAACCCACACTCTACAAATTATGTTGTTCGGGCCCTTTACATACGAGCCCAACGTCATTCTTAGGTCGTGAATAATCGTGTCCCTACAATTGGCGCCGTCTGTGGGGAGGCTTGAGCGTTGGCACAGGTGGTGGCGGAGCCAAGCCTCTGTCAAACAGGGGTCTGCGAAAGCTCCTCTATTTCCAGCAACACGCTGTTGTTGTCCCGACATAAATTTCCGCTAGGGGCTACGCCTCGCAGTGTCAATGGCACGGGCAGCTCTAGGGGCTCCCAACATCAAGCTAACGCCCCCCACCTTGGTCGAAGGGATAATCTTCGAAAACTAAAAAAAAAAAAAAAAAACGATATAAAAGAAAAACTACAAGTTTTGGACAGAACCAAGACCTTGTATGGTCCTCGGACTCAAGCTTATGGGGAAACCAACTACTTAAAATAAAAATTACAAGTTTTGGACAGAACTAAGGCCTTGTGTGGTGCTCAGACTCAAGCCTATGGGGAAACCAACTACTTAAAAGAAAAAATATAAGTTTTGGACAGAACCAAGGCCTTGTATGGTCCTCGGACTCAAGCCTATAGGGAAACCAACTACTTAAAAGAAAAAATACAAGTTTTGGACAGAACCAAGGCCTTGTATGGTCCTCGGACTCAAGCCTATGGGGAAACCAACTACTTAAAAGAAAAAATACAAGTTCTGGACAGAACCAAGGCCTTGTATGATCCTCGGACTCAAGCCTATGGGGAAACCAACTACTTAAAAGAAAAATTACAAGTTTTAGACAGAACCAAGGTCATGTATGGTCCTCGGACTCAAGCCTATGGGGAAACCAACTACTTAAAAGAAAAAATACAAGTTTTGGACAGAACCAAGGCCTTGTATGGTCCTCGGACTCAAGCCTATGGGGAAACCAACAATTTAAAAGAAAAATTACAAGTTTTAGACAGAACCAAGGTCTTGTATGGTCCTCGGACTCAAGCCTATGGGGAAACCAACTACTTAAAAGAAAAAATATAAGTTTTGGACAGAACCAAGGCCTTGTATGGTCCTCGGACACAAGCCTATGGGGAAACCAACTACTTAAAAGAAAAAATACAAGTTTTGGACAGAACCAAGGCCTTGTATGGTCTTCGGACTCAAGCCTATGGGAAAACCAACTACTTAAAAGAAAAAATACAAGTTTTGGACAGAACGAAGGCCTTGTATGGTCCTCGGACTCAAACCTATGGAAAAACCAACTACTTAAAAGAAAAAATACAAGTTTTGGACAAAACCAAGGCCTTGTATGGTCCTCAAACTCAAGCCTATGGGGAAACCAACTACTTAAAAGAAAAATTACAAGTTTTAGACAAAACCAAGGTCTTGTATGGTCCTCGGACTCAAGCCTATGGGGAAACCAACTAATTAAAAGAAAAACTACAAGTTTTGGACAAAACCAAGGCCTTGTATGGTCCTCGGACTCAAGCCTATGGGGAAACCAACTACTTAAAATAATAATTACAAGTTTTGGATAGAACGAAGGCCTTGTGTAGTCCTCAGACTCAAGCCTATGGGGAAAACAACTACTTAAAAGAAAAATTACAAGTTTTAGACAAAACCAAGGCCTTGTTTGGTCCTCGAACTCAAGCCTATTGGGAAACCAACTACTTAAAAGAAAAAATATAAGTTTTGGACAGAACCAAGGCCTTGTATGGTCCTCAGACTCAAGCCTATGGGGAAACCAACTACTTAAAAGAAAAATTACAAGTTTTAGACAAAACCAAGGCCTTGTATGGTCCTCGGACTCAAGCCTATGGGGAAAACCAACTACTTAAAAGAAAAAATACAAGTTTTGGACAGAACCAAGGCCTTGTATGGTCCTCGGACTCAAGCCTATGGGGAAACCAACTACTTAAAAGAAAAACTACAAGTTTTAGATAGAACCAAGGCCTTGTATGGTCCTCGGACTCAAGCCTATGGGGAAACCAACTACTTAAAAGAAAAAATACAAGTTTTGGACAGAACCAAGGCCTTGTATGGTCCTCGGACTCAAGCCTATGGGGAAACCAACTACTTAAAAGAAAAAATACAAGTTTTGGACAGAACCAAGGCCTTGTATGGTCCTTGGACTCAAGCCTATGGGGAAACCAACAATTTAAAAGAAAAATTACAAGTTTTAGACAGAACCAAGGTCTTGTATGGTCCTCGAACTTAAGCCTATGGGGAAACCAACTACTTAAAAGAAAAAATACAAGTTTTGGACAGAACCAAGGCCTTGTATGGTCCTCGGACTCAAGCCTATGGGGAAATCAACTACTTAAAAGAAAAAATACAAGTTTTGGACAGAACCAAGGCCTTGTATGGTCCTCGGACTCAAGCCTATGGGAAAACCAACTACTTAAAAGAAAAAATACAAGTTTTGGACAGAACGAAGGCCTTGTATGGTCCTCGGACTCAAACCTATGGAAAAACCAACTACTTAAAAGAAAAAATACAAGTTTTGGACAAAACCAAGGCCTTGTATGGTCCTCAAACTCTAGCCTATGGGGAAACCAACTACTTAAAAGAAAAATTACAAGTTTTAGACAAAACCAAGGTCTTGTATGGTCCTCGGACTCAAGCCTATGGGGAAACCAACTACTTAAAAGAAAAACTACAAGTTTTGGACAAAACCAAGGCCTTGTATGGTCCTCGGACTCAAGCCTATGGGGAAACCAACTACTTAAAATAATAATTACAAGTTTTGGATAGAACGAAGGCCTTGTGTAGTCCTCAGACTCAAGCCTATGGGGAAAACAACTACTTAAAAGAAAAATTACAAGTTTTAGACAAAACCAAGGCCTTGTATGGTCCTCGAACTCAAGCCTATGGGGAAACCAACTACTTAAAATAAAAACTACAAGTTTTGGACAGAACTAAGGCCTTGTGTGATCCTCAGACTCAAGCCTATGGGGAAACCAACTACTTAAAAGAGAAAATACAAGTTTTGGACAGAATCAAGGCCTTGTATGGTCCTCAGACTCAAGCCTATGGGGAAACCAACTACTTAAAAGAAAAATTACAAGTTTTAGACAAAACCAAGGCCTTGTATGGTCCTCGGACTCAAGCCTATGGGGAAAACCAACTACTTAAAAGAAAAAATACAAGTTTTGGACAGAACCAAGGCCTTGTATGGTCCTCGGACTCAAGCCTATGGGGAAACCAACTACTTAAAAGAAAAAATACAAGTTTTGGACAGAACCAAGGCCTTGTATGGTCCTCGGACTCAAGCCTATGGGGAAACCAACTACTTAAAAGAAAAACTACAAGTTTTGGACAAAACCAAGGCCTTGTATGGTCCTCGGACTCAAGCCTATGGGGGAAACCAACTACTTAAAAGAAAAAATACAAGTTTTGGACAGAACCAAGGTCTTGTATGGTCCTCGGACTCAAGCTTATGGGGAAACCAACTACTTAAAAGAAAAAATACAAGTTTTGGACAGAACCAAGGCCTTGTATGGTCCTCGGACTCAAGCCTATGGGGAAGACCAACTACTTAAAAGAAAAAATGCAAGTTTTGGACAGAACCAAGGTCTTGTCTGGTCCTCGGACTCAAGCCTATGGGGAAACCAACTACTTAAAAGAAAAAATACAAGTTTTGGACAGAACCAAGGCCTTGTATGGTCCTCGGACTCAAGCCTATAGGGAAACCAACTACTTAAAAGAAAAACTACAAGTTTTGGACAGAACCAAGGCCTTATATGGCCCTCGGACTCAAGCTTATGGGGAAACCAACTACTTTGAAGGAAAATACCAAGTTTTGGACACCGCCCGGACGTTGTATGGCCTGCGGGCTCTGTCCCATGGAAGGATTACCCATTGATAATTGGGTTAATCCCTAGACCGAATGGAAGTCCCGGTCTATCCTAGGATCTTCAATACCAAGGGAGCTAATGCGAAGGTGTTGGGGCCAGGTACAACCGTACCTCAGTCCTCGGATCAGAGACTAGGTGTTATCAAAAATACGGCCAAAGTTCCCCACAACTCGGCAACCCTCTTGGATGGTTTATTTTGGGTTTCTCATCCTCGGATGACGACCTCACGCACGTTACAGAGCACTCAGTTGTTATCCCGAGAAATACACGCGAAATGCATCCATTCACAAAGTAAGTACTGCAGAAAAGAAAAATATTTAGCAGGAAACAGAATTATCTTTTATTAAGACAGAAATAGTACAACGTACAATGTACAATGAAGGAGCTTAAGTAAGCCTATACTAAAGGCTAACCACATAAACAAAAAGAAAAGATACAAAGGAGAGAGGTGCTGAGAAGAGAGATGCAGCAGTTCTAAAATGTTGTCTAAGGAAACCATTTTTCAATACTTTTACATGCCCGTAACTTAGGCAGCAAAAGAACTTGACGCAGGATTAACACCTTTGAAGAAAAGGTGCAGGGAGCGGGGTATTTGTAGGTGGCCACGCAGGAAGTTAATGAGCCTCTATATTAGCCGCGCTCGCGATAGAGCAGCTAGTGCTGATGAAGGGAAATCCCACTGCTGTCGCACCAAAAATCTGACGCGACCAGTACCTGCTTCGGATTTTGACTGAAAAAGGTGGAGAAATCGCTCCCACCTTGTAAAAACAGAGAATTGTCTTGAGTCTCTGTCTCCCCTACCTTGACCGTGCCATCCTGAGACTCGGAGAGATCCAGTGCCTCTGGAGTAGGTGTGGTTCCTTCACCCCCACTCGTGCCTCGAACATACTACTCTAAGGTTTGATTGCACTGGAGACGAAGACTAGAAGCATAGCTGAAGGGTTGAGAATTTGAAGGGGCCAAAGGATTTTGTACGTGAGGGGAGTAACCTCCTATCCTGCTTCTTATATAGAAGGCAAGTTGGAAACATTTAATCCACGCAGATTCCCAAGAAATGCTACAGACGAGACGGTTTTTGCTCAACTCCCAGCACCGTCTGCAACCATAAAGTTTGGGTAGCCTCGTGAAGGGGACATATGAATGGCGCGCCTCAAGCACTAAAATGTCAAGGACGCCGCTTGAGTAAATCTAGGGGGATGTCTCATAATTCGGCACGCCTCCCATGCAAATGGAGAAACCCCGACATTAATGAAGGGCAGAGCTGGGCAAGCCATGGTTTGGGCCTAGCATCACCAAAACCCTCCTCCCCAACCACGAGATCGGGCAGTAGGATTTTGAGGGGTTATTGTGGGGCAGGGGAATTTGTGGTCCCGGCCCACTTTATATTAGGGCCCAAGACCCAGGCCGAGGAGACCTATTGCCAATGACGCATAATGAAAGCCCCAAAAAGGCCCAAGGGTGTGGCCGAGGACGATCTCACGCTCAGCATCCCACAAGACACCTAAAGAAGAAGGATGAGTTTAATGCAGGGACAAGACAAGTGAAAAAGCTACCAATACTGTAATAAAGAACTCTGCGTCTGACAGGCCCATGCTCTTCACCATGCTATTCAACTTTTACGTCTACTCCCAACCACTTTAGGTATGGGTTGATAGGACAAGTCTCCATCCCAGAAGGTAAAACTTACACGTGGACATTGAAAGGGAAGTAACTACTAGTATAAAAGGGAAGAAGAACCAAGGGGAAAGGGGATCCCTCAGGGTGTGAAGTCCTAAAAAAGGAAGAATGAGAAGAACAAAGCTCCTTGGACGGGGTCCAAGGACAAAAACCCCAGAGGTTGCATTGAGGAAAGGTTTTGTCAGTCATGCCAAGTCCATCCTCATATGAGTTTCCATAAAAACCACGACTAGACCGCTGTCCAGTGACCAAGGTCTAGCCTTTCAAACCCACACTCTACAAATTATGTTGTTCGGGCCCTTTACATACGAGTCCAACGTCATTCTTGGGTCGTGAATAATCGTGTCCCTACATTACTCTTCCAATAAAGTGAGTTAAAAAATAAGCTCCAATAAGTTTATAAACCTATGGCTAGAAAAATTTGTAATCGCTACAGAGACTGTCATGGCATCTCCAAACTATATTCGATATTTTTCACACAATTGTTCTTATTCTCTTTCTTTTCTCCTTTCTTTTTCTCACAACCCCACAGAAAAAATAGAAAGCCTGAGCTCAATATGAACAAGTGGCCTTTGATGGGTGTCTTAACTCCAAAGCTAGCTTTTCTCCTTTCTTTTTAAACCCCACAGAAAAAATAGAAAGCCTGAGCTCAATTTGACCAAGTGGCCTTTGATGGGTGTCCACTGTCCAACTCCAAATTAAAGCTGAATAGCAAGAAAGTGTGAGCAGGGTTAAAAAAGAAAGAAATATCAATAATGACAAAGAGCCAAATGAACCAATCTGGCAATCTGTATAGGTAAGAGATATTTTAAAAAAAAAAAAAAAAAAATCTAAAGAGACGAAAACGAAAGGTTCTTAGAGAGAAGAAAAAGGGAATAAACAAGGACTTGAAATAGAGAGAATAAGAAAGGTTGTTGAAGAATGTATTTAAAAAATGAAGACTAGAAAAACAATTTTTTTAACGAAATTTGATTGAAATTTTGAGTGAACTACTAGAAATACTCTTGCAGATTACAATGATGGGTTCTAGCTTTTGGAATCCAATTCCGACAGGGAAAAAACGACATATGAGAAGGAACCAAGAATCTGTCTAAGAGAAAAAGAAGACAAGAAAAAATATATATATATATATATATATGGATAATGGATTTGATTGTATGGGAGAGGAATGGAGACGAGAAGTAGAGAACAGCCAAATTATTTTTTATTTAATATTTATTAGGCACATATAAACGATCAAAGTCAAACGGAGTGATTTCAAAAGCACAAATTTGGTGTGCAATCTGTGTTTTCTTCCAGTTGGTTTGATTTTATATCATACATTAATAATTAAAAATAAACCACAGTTTTAGTCATATTATCAATGAATATTGGCTATTGAGCATCTTTTATGCAATTTTTATATACATATTCTTGGTGTTTTTTGTTAATAACATAAATAATAGGTAATTTAATATTTATCTTGATATTTGTGGGGCCCAATAATCTATGGGCCAGGCCCATTTGCTCGTGGAGAGTCCGAAGGCCCAAGCCGAGGAGAGCTATGGCCCAAGCCCGATAAACACGGAGCACAAAACTGTTTTGGAATACAGCTGAGGACAGTTCAGTCCTCGGCAGATCCAAAATCCTACCGGAATAAAGGGGTAAAATTGGAATTGGACTAAACTTGAAAAGAGACCTAAAATATCTTGGGAAAGTTACCCTTATGACCCTTCCCAGATAAGACTCTGCATCTAGCAGAGCCGTATTCTCCAGCCTTATCAATCATCCCCCACAATTCTGGGATTAGACTGATGGGACAAGTATCAGTCTTGGAAATGTTGACCCTATACGTGGACGAAGGACAGTGGACGCAGGCTAGTATAAAAGGAAAAATAAGTAATCTAGGGAGGGGGTTGGGAAAAATGGCCAAAAACCAGAGCCTCCCAGCCCACCTCCAGGAGAAAGACTCCATGGGTGAAGGAAAACTTAACCTTGTATGAACACCACGAAAAACCCACTGCCTGTCGACCAAGGCCTAGCCTTCCAAACCCACGCTCTACAAATGATATTGTTTGGGCCTTTTTGCGTGCGAACCCGACACCGTTACGGTCCGCCACGAATCGTGTCCTTACAATTGGCGCCGTCTGTGGGAAAGGCTTGTGTGTTGGTATAGGAAGTGGGTCGATAGAGTTTCTTCGTTATTTCTAACCGTTGGTTATAGAGTTCTAGTATAAAGTTCTGCTAAGGACCACGTTTCTTGACTAGGGGTTTGGTTGAGGAGCTAACTCCCTTAAAGCCAAAGTCCCCCGTAAAGAGCAAACTAGGCACTTGGTAGCGTTAATCGTATGGATAAACTCTAGGGGCTTGGCTGAGGAGATAACTCCCCTAAAGCCAAGATCCCACACAAAGAGAAAACTAGGTTTTGGACAGAACCAAGGCATTGCATAGTCCTTGGACTCAAGCCTATGGGGAAACCAACTACCTGGATGTGGAAAACTAGGTTTTGGACAGAACCAAGGCATTGCATAGTCCTCGGACTCAAGCCTATGTGGAAACCAACTACCTGGATGTGGAAAACTAGGTTTTGGACAGAACCAAGGCATTGCATAGTCCACGGACTCAAGCCTATGGGGAAACCAACTACCTGGATGTGGAAAACTAGGTTTTGGACAGAAACCAAGGCATTGCTAGTCCTCGGACTCAAGCCTATGGGGAACCCCCAAAAAACTAACCTGGAATTGTGGAAAACTAGGTTTTGGACAGAACCAAGGCATTGCATAGTCCTCGGACTCAAGCCTCGGGGACCAACTACCTGGAAAAACCAACTACTGGATGGGGAAAACTAGGTTTTGGACAGAACCAAGGCATTGCATAGTCTCGGACTCAGCCTTGGGGAAACCAACTACCTGGATGTGGAAAACTAGGTTTTGGACAGAACCAAGGCATTGCATTGTCCACGGACTCAAGCCTCTGGGGAAACCAACTACCTGGATGTGGAAAACTAGGTTTTGGACAGAACCAAGGCATTGCATGGTCCACGGACTCAAGCCTCTGGGGAAACTAACTACCTGGATGTGGAAAACTAGGTTTTGGACAGAACCAGGGCATTGCATAGTCCTCGGACTCAAGCCTCTAGGGAAACCAACTACCTGGATGTGGAAAACTAGGTTTTGGACAGAACCAGGGCATTGCATAGTCCTCGGACTCAAGCCTATGGGGAAACCAACTACTTGGATGAGGAACCAACTATTTGAAAAAAAAACTATGGCCCATAAACCTCGAAATCCATCCGAAGAGAACTCCGTGTCAACAGATGGGTTAATACCTTGATTGCGCGGATTCCTCAGTCTACCCTCGGATCCCCAGTATCAAAGGGGTTGATGCGATACGGCGCAACATATTACCCAAAAGCACAACCAAAGTCCCCCGCTACTCGGCTACCCTCTCGGACGAATTATTTAGAGTTTATCGTTCTCAGACATCGCTCTAGCATGCATCGCGCAGCACTCAGCGGTTATCCCGGTTAGTTCCAAGAGTTTAATTTATTGAGGATTAACCTTGTTATGCTTGATAATATTTGTAAGCTTAAACTAGTAGGAATCTGTGTTAAGGCATTTTTCTGCCTGGAATATCATTAAGGGCAAGCTTATATTTAATATTCATGCATAAAGTAGTTGTTACGGAGAAGAAAGATATGTATAAAGAAATAGACACATATTTTATTAAGACAAAGGAACAGTACAGTGTACAATGAAAAGCTGAAACAAAGCTTACATTGAAGTTAACTACGTAAGTAACGAAAAATACAAGAGAGTGAAGATAAAGCCGAGGAGGAAGCACAGAGGAGAAGTTGGCTACTGCCTCGAGACCTTATTCCTCCTCAATGCTTTTGCACGCCTATAACTCAGGCAGCAAAAGAACCCAACTTGGGGCCTGCACCGGTGAAGAAGAGGTGCAGGGAACCTGACCTCAGGCTAACACCATCTACGGAAAAGGTGCAGGGAGCCGGAAGTTGGGGAGCCCCCGCAAAAATTTGCCTGCTACAAGGCAGACGGCGCTGATGGCGGAAATTCCTTCTTCTGTCATACCAAAAATCTGGCATAACCAGAACCTGCTTCGGATTTTGACTAAAAGAGGGAGAAACACCCTTTCCCCTCTGTCGAACTGGAATATTCTCCTGAATCTGTGCCATCCTTGTCCATACCATATCACCTTGAGGATTCGGTGCCTCTGAAGCGTGCGGAGACCTTTCATCCCCATCCACGCCTCAAGCATCTTGTTTTGAGGCAGTGGCACTAGAAAGAGAGATCACGGATATGGAAGAAGTATGGTTCTGAAGGGAACAGGAGAGTTCATGTGCAAGTGAAGTGACCCCCTATCCTATTTATGCCCAGAAGTAGACCGGTGGCATTTAATTCACGCAGCGTCCCAAGGAACGCTACAGACAAAATGTCTCTGGCTCGATTTCCAACGTCGTCTGCAACCCTGAGGCTAAAGGAGTCTCGAGAAGGCGCACCTCGAACACTGAAGGCGCACCTCGAACACTGGGACGCCAAAAAGTACCGCGTGATCAAAGACTACGGAAATACCTCCTAATTTGCAGGCCCAGTAAATTCGCGGCCTAGGCCCGTTCAGCGTAGGAGCCCAGGGACAGAACCAAGGCCTTGTATGGTCCTCAGACCCAAGCCTATGGGGAAACCAAGTACATAAAAAATTACAAGTTTTGGACAGAACCAAGGCCTTGCATGGTCCTCGAACCCAAGCCTATGGGGAAACCAAGTGCAAAAAATTATAATTATTACAAGTTTTGGACAGAACCAAGGCCTTGCATGGTCCTCGGACCCAAGCCTATGGGGAAACCAAGTACAAAAAATTATAATTATTACAAGTCTTGGACAGAACCAAGGCCTTGTATGGTCCTCGGACCCAAGCCAATGGGGAAACCAAATACTTGGATAAGAAAAGGTTTGAATTTCGTAAGATGGGTTACTTGATAAAAATGTCAGGTCACTTCATCCACGGCTTAAACACCATAAAAGGTTAAGGCCAATAAAGGTGTAAGGAAGGTGGTGGAACGCCCCAGCATTTAGTCGTATAAGAAGGCTGTTCATTTGGTGGGTGATATATCTTCAAATGGTTATTCCTCACACGGCATCAAACCTTCGTTTTTCTCCTCGGCTAGCATGGGGTAAGTATTACTTTTCACTGGTCGGCCTTATTGTGCCAAGCATTTCTATTAAAGTTATGGCGACATCTTTTTATTATCAAGTATTTTGGTCTTAGTCGTCATTGATTTAGATGCTATATTATGGTGCCGAGCAGCGTTTGTAAATTAAAAAAAAAAGGGCATCGAGACAAAACATGCGAAATAAAATAACAACAATTTTTATTAATACGAAAAATTATTACAACGTACAAAGAGGGGCTCAAACGAGCCTATACAAAATGTGAACTGCCTAAGCAACAATTACATCCGTAGTACAGATAAGTAAACTGTCAGGCGTCTTTTAAACTCGTCTTCAAAGTCTCTCCAATCTCTGCCTCAATACTGCTCATATTACGATAAGAACCTTCTTTGGGAAAAAATGAAGGAGAAGGAAATAGTAAGGAAGAAATCAATGAAGAAGATGGAGGAGATGAATGAAGAAGATGGAGGACATGAGTAAAGAAGGAGGAGAAGAAGAGAGAAGAGATGAAAAGAAAGAAAAAGGAGCAAAAGAGGGAGAAGTGAAAGCACCAGGATGGATCTGGTGCTGGGAAGACTAAGAAAGGGAGACGGAGGATAGCACCAGTGAAGGAAGAGGGGAAGAAGCAGGGGCACTTGGTCCCTGCCTCGATCCTGACTCCCAACACACTGGAGCCATATTAGGTATGCTCATGAGAGCGCGGTTAGTACTGATGATAGGTGTTCTCGACTCAGTCACGCCGAAAGTTTGACGTGACGAGTCCCTGCTTCGGATTTTGGCTGAAAGGAAGGTAAGACGAATCTTAAGCCTCCGCCATCCTTGCCCTGACCGAGCCATTTCTAGCTTTACTAAAACATGACGCTTTGAGGAGGGGTGTGGTTTCTTCATTATTTGTTATGGTAAAGTGTATCACGATTTAATGTATAAACCAGTGGGTAAAATGAACCCTAGGGAAGGCCAAGTATTTCAAATCTCAGAAGGATGAAAAGCGATTCTTTACAAAAACAATAACCTCTTCCCTTCCTTCTTATACAGAGGGTGGAGCGGGAGACATTTAATAGGTTCAGATCTCCAAAGGAATCTGCCAACACAAACATGCCGGTTCCGTTTCTCCACCCCATCAAAACAAACCGCCGAATTAAAGTAGTCTCGTAAATAGTGGTCATTAAAAGCGCGTTTTGGATACCCAAACGATAAGAGCGCATCAAGCACGAAAACAAAAAACTGTCTCATAGACTGGTGCATTTCTTGGACAGATGAAGAGCCGCCAGCATTATTAATAGGCCAAATTGATTGGGCCGTAGGAAGAGGTTCGGCATCACCAAAACCCCCCTTTCCAACCAAGAGGTTGGACAGCCGGGTTTTGAGGGGCTATTGTGGGGCCCAATAATCTATGGGCCAGGCCCATTTGCTCGTGGAGAGTCCGAAGGCCCAAGCCGAGGAGAGCTATGGCCCAAGCCCGATAAACACGGAGCACAAAACTGTTTTGGAATACAGCCGAGGACAGTTCAGTCCTCGACAGATCCAAAATCCTACCGGAATAAAGGGGTAAAATTGGAATTGGACTAAACTTGAAAAGAGACCTAAAATATCTTGGGAAAGTTACCCTTATGACCCTTCCCAGATAAGACTCTGCATCTAGCAGAGCCGTATTCTCCAGCCTTATCAATCATCCCCCACAATTCTGGGATTAGACTGATGGGACAAGTATCAGTCTTGGAAATATTGACCCTATACGTGGACGAAGGACAGTGGACGCAGGCTAGTATAAAAGGAAAAATAAGTAATCTAGGGAGGGGGTTGGGAAAAATGGCCAAAAACCAGAGCCTCCCAGCCCACCTCCAGGAGAAAGACTCCATGGGTGAAGGAAAACTTAACCTTGTATGAACACCACGAAAAACCCACCGCCTGTCGACCAAGGCCTAGCCTTCCAAACCCACGCTCTACAAATGATATTGTTTGGGCCTTTTTGCGTGCGAACCCGACACCGTTACGGTCCGCCACGAATCGTGTACTTACAATATTAATTAGTTTCATTGGATGAGAAAAACAATAAAGTTTATGGATTAATGGGATCTTAGAGATGTTTCATATTTTGGTAAAAAATTTGATTCCCAAACCAACGAGTAGAAAGCATTAATTTATAATTAAATTAAATAAATGTTATCTCTACATATTAAGAGGATTCAAAAAGTGTTTTTTTTTTTCTTTTTTTTAAACTTTTAGAACTACCCCTAATTTAATTAATTTATAATTATTCTTAAAACATAAAAAATGAGGTTAAAACCTTAAATCAACAAAAATTAAAAACAAAAAACCTACTCCATGTACACAACCAAAACTACCACATGTTCTATATATATATATATATATATATATATATATATATATAAAACTACCCCAAGTTCCTAGTACGGTGCATGGTACCACATATTGCTTATTGTGTTGGTATCAATAAGTTTTGTTGCACCTATGAAAAGTTAATTACTAGGCAGGGAGGTGTTTATTACTCATTATTTATTTTAGGGAAATATTGATGAGTGTTTCTAGGGTATTGATTTTTTTATATAAGATAGAATTTTACTTTAATTTAATCTAAGTGTATATGTGTGTGAAGTTTCCTTCTAGAGACTTGAACACCGGCCCTTGCCACCAACACCCCACAAACACTTATACTTGTAGAGTGACCATCACACCAAGGGCGTGCGGTGGTTTAGGGTATTGGTTAAGAATTCATTTTAGGAAAGTTTTGACATCACTTTTATGGGAAATAAAAAAAACTGTCAAAATATTAATTGCTTTTTTTTCTCTTCTCATAAAAACTTTCTTTAACTGAATTCTTAACTAACGACCTAAGTGTACTCGTTAGCACGACCCTTTATTTTATACCGTTTTACATACACCAAGCAACTAAAGTCACTGATTCAAGTTTCTGTGCAACAAGTTTAATCCAGATAATTAAATACCTATTTTCGACTAAATGGAGAGAGGTTCAAGTTATAGTAGGGGCCTTGTAAACATGTTATTTGTTTATTTTATTTTTTATGGTGCCTCACTAATGAGAGGATTATTTTCCTGAAAGAAAGACTGACATTGTAGCCGTTTTTTTTGTTTTCCTCCCCAAATACAAATCTAGCTACTAATCTTCATCAGGGCTTCTTTTAATGCAAAAGGGCAATGGCAGTGTTTAATGTTAAAAGTCGTTTTAAACTCGTTATTATAATTAGATTCACTTTAAATGACATTTTTAAGTTTTAATTGTAGGGGTGGCTGTTGGATGTGGATGGCAAGCATTTGTGGCATATGTAAATGTGGGATGTTACTACGTGGTTGGAATACCTTTGGGTTGCGTTCTCGGCTTTAAGTTCGACCTTGGCGCTAAGGTTTACCAATTAAGCACCCTTCTTATATAATAAATCTAGTGTGCCAAATTAATATGATGCACCTTTATTAATTTTCATGCACTGATACACATTATTTGTCAGCTGAAAAATATAAATATATATATATATATATATATCATTTTTAGATGTGACCAAAGAAATGATGCACTGAATAAAATTGCTTGACTGAACGAAACAGGGAATATGGACAGGGATGATAGGATGAACTGTGATGCAGACCTTCATTTTACTTTGGGCAACATTTCGCACGGACTGGAATAAGGAGGTATGTTCTACAATGAATAAAGAGGAATTGAACTTTAGTTTACTACTTGAAATTGAAATGCTTACTATCATTTATGGCTTTTGAACACTGAGTAATCAGTACCTCTATATGCTAATTCAAATTTTGGGGCACACATAAAAAATAAAAAGAAGAAAGAAAAAAGAAAGAAAGATAACCGTAATGAATTTGATCATGGAATGACAATCACAAGCTCTTATTTTCAAAATAAAAATTGAGCATCTTAAATTTTTAAATTTTTAGATGTTCCATCAACCCATCAGTATGATCAAAGACAATAATAGCTGGCCCAAAAACAAGGGTATTGGTAGTGGGTGCCGTTTGGATCAGTAAGGTACAATCAATTATTTTGCGCTGGAACCCATCTGACCTTCATTGAATTGATTAGATGATTATAAATTGACCCTTTAGACTCCCAAAAAATATTACATATATTTAAGGAAAAAAAAAAAGACAAATGGTTAATAATTTGTATCACATCGACTTCAAACTAGTTGCAACTTGTAACTGAGGTTCAAGTGATACCCCATTAATAATAACATCCTTCTAGAAATGTTTTATGCAATTATGTCTATAATTCAAAACCATACCTCCTTCTCCCTCACCATCTATCTAAACTAACTAGTGGTAACTAGTAAACAAGCACTGAGAAGTTGAAATTTTCAGGTGGAGATTGCTAAGAAACGATTGGAAAAATGGGACGACACAAAGGAGCCTCTGCCGAAGAGCTAATGAGCTTGCCGACATATTGATTCACAAGTATCAAAATTTTGGGCCTGGGTTGTAGGAGATGGACTTGCAACAATCAATCATAGACAGGATTTGACCCATCGATCAGCTACCAAAAATCTCTCTGCCTAGTTAACAAGCCTGCCCATAGTTCTTGGACCATAGAAGGAATTGAGTTGCCGTGTGCTTTACCGGGAATCAGCCAATAATGTGGCCCATCTTGCATTCTTTTTGGCATTAATTTGCTCAGTGTGCTTTGAACTTTATTGATCTACATATTCTCCCAGCCTTTATTGCTGGACTAGTCGAAATTCATCCTAATAATTTATCATGAGTCAAATCGATAAAATTGATGATTTTATTGTCCCAGATGTTGTCCAGGTGCTCATAGTTTACTTCAGAACAAAGTTTCTCTCCAAACTACTCATAGTTTACTTCAGAACAAAATTTCTTTCTAAACTAATTTGGAGAGAAACTCTATAAACTCCTCATATTTCTCTATACTGAGTGTGAAATTTGAAAATCTAACTGTTAAATTGCATGTTGTTATTATATTCTTCATGCATGTAAAATTTCAAGAAGATTAAAGATCAATTGCTATCTCATCAAACAAATGTTAAAATTTCAAATTTTTATGATCTAAAATTGTGTATAAAAAATAAGTTTGTTGATCGAATAATAAATAATATCCAATTTGAATGAAATTTAATATACATGTTAAGAACATAAGGAACATGAAATTCAATGGTTAGATTTTCAAAATTTATACCAAAAAAAGACATATGAGAAGTTTCTCTCCAAACTAGTTTGGAGAAAAACTTTGTTATTTACTTTATAGGTTACGTACTTGCATATAAGCTTTTTATAATTGAATTGACGCATTTTGTTGTTCTTAATAGATATGTCCATTATTCGAAATTTCCTTCCCATTGCATCTCATAGATAAAAAATTTATTAATAAAAAGTAGTAATTAAGAGTATGATATAATTAACTCAATTAGTAAAAACATTTATCTTCAAATAAGGAACTTGAAATAGAATCCTATCTATAGAAAAAAACAATAATAATTAATGTCTTTTTTCTTTAATGCAATTAGTTTTTTAATCTTTTTTTAAGAAATAAATACACATACAAAGGAGAGAAAGAATGAGATTCTAACAAAAGAGTTAATCACAAACTCCACTTAAAAGTTATGATAACTTTTAAAAGATGATGAAAAAAGTTATATTACATACAATTCACTCTCTTAATGTCATGATTTGATTAAAAAAAATTATTACATAGCAGACATCATCATAATTCATAGGCCACTCACCATACTTTCCTAATTATTTTGTCTAACATAATTTTGGATTTTTTTTTTTATTTTTTATTATTATGTCTGTAGGAGGCAAAAATTTGTCAAGCCAATTACAAAATGCCACATCAAAAATTTAGTGACAAATTCCAAATTAATATGTCATTAAATTAATTAAGTCAAATGATGACATGTGTCATCCAAATTGACATCACATTGGCATATTAAAATTTGCCAAATGTCATTCGGCCCATAAGATACAGATAAATTTTCTATTCAAAATTGATAGATAATTATCTTTATTAAAATAAATTAAATAGAGATAATTATTTATCTTTATTGATTATTATCTTTATCAAAATATGATATTTGTCAAAATAGATAAATAGAGATAATTATCTCTAAGAAGAATTCGGACCAATCGAAAGCCTGCTACATATTTTCAAGCATATCAATTCGTAGTGGAGCTTATCCTCTGAAATCACTATAAATAGAGGACATCCCCTCTCATTTTGAGGACCAAGTTTTCAAGAGGTCTAAACTCTGGAGAAATTCTGTCTCAAGAATCTTTGAACAACTTGAAGCATCTTTGAAGAACTTGAAGAACATTCAAAGGGCTTGAAGAACTTGAAGAACAACAAATCTCTATCAAGCTCAAGGCTAGAAATTCGTTGAGAAGACCGTTCAATCCATCTTCCAACAAAATTCAAGAAGATCTATTGTTCGAGTTCTTTGAAGTTCTATTGGAATTAAGCTAAAAAGCCTCCATAAACCTCAACAAACCCAAATCTTTGAAGCTCAAAGGATCAACCCTCTAAAGCCCCGAAGAACTTCAACCCTAGAGCCTTTGCATTCGAAGACTTGAAGAATAATAAATCTCTAATAAGCTCGAAGCTAGAGATTTATTGTGAAGACCGATCAATCCATCTTCCAATTAAAGTCAAGAAGATTCTTGTTCGAGTCAAATTCAATGAAGATAGAATCAGAGGGTATTCTTTTGTAAAAGAATCGAAATAGAGATTGTACTCATTATACATCAATACAAATTATTATTTGCAAACCATATTTCTTTTCAATTGTTTAATTTTCTACAATTGGAAAAAATTTGTGTTTACAATGTCAACCAAGTCATTCCATTAGCATCTTCTAAAAAAAAGTCATTCATTAGCATTAATTATGTTTTCAACCGTGATTGGTTCAATATTATTTTTACACATTAATTTATCACTAATACCATTTACATATATTAATCATCAAATTACAACATATTAATTCAGTAATCGTGAAAAAATTTGTGAGTGTGATTAATTATCACAAAAAGAACACAAGAAAAGGCAACTTATTTGTAATTGTTTACAAACGTTTTTTGCAGCAAGATCAAAGACAACAACATACATTAGGCTGATATGCACACAACAAAATACAAAAATCTATGAAGAAGAATTATTCCTTTTTAAAATTTAGTGGATATTTGTTTTAAAAGGAGAAAATGGGCAAATGCCCCTTTCAAAAAAAAAATCTAGCATTTTGCCCCCTTTCCTAAACTAATTAGGGTAATGCCCCTCTTTTGAAACTCGATTTTCTCAAAATCGAGTTATAAAAAAAAAAAAAAATTGGAGCCCTATAGTGGTGTTTTAAAGAGCCTATAATGACGTTTTAAGAACTTATAATGGCTTTTTTTAACTCGATCTCCATAAAGTCGAGTTACATGCAAATTTTTTTTCTTTTTTTACCTATAACTCGACTTCATGGAGATCGAGTTACAAAACGCCACTATAGGTCCTTAAAAACGTTACTATAGAGTTTAACTCGATTTTGAGAAAATTGAGTTTCAAAAAAAGGATATTTCTCTAATTAGTTTGGGAAAGAAAGCAAAATGCTGAATTGGTTTTTTTTTAAATGACAAATGCCAATTTTTTCCTATTTTAAAATTATCAAACTTGCTATCAGAAAAATAGTAAAGTAAGTTGAGTAAAGTATATTATAAGTAGATTTGTCGACATTATTATAGACAAAATTGCCAATCATGTGTCTCACATGTGACTTCAAGCTATTAGTAACAGAGGTTAAGTTCAAGTGATAGCTTATTAATAATAGCATATTTTGTGATGTTTTATGTAATACGAAACTTCACCTTTTCCTTCCCTCATTATCTATCTAAGAGAGAAACTAAGGCCAAAATGGCCAAATAACATCTTTGGTGGAAATATTTGGTGATTTATCACTATTTGTGAAATAATTAGAGATTTAACACTTTTTTGAAACTCAAGTTTATCGTGTAACTCGAGTTCTAGGAACTCGGATTCCATGTAAAACAACCACCAATTTTTTATGTAACTTAAGTTCCATAAAAAATAGCATAGCAAACTTGAAGGCTATTTTTTCAAAGAACTCGAATTACACGGCAAACTTAAGTTTCACAAACTTGAGTTCTAAAAGAGTGGTACATCCATATATATTTCCAAAACAGGAGTAGATCGCTAAATATTTGGTCATTTTGGCCGAGAAACTAATGGTAACTTGTAAAGAAGCACTGAGAAGTTGAAATTTTCAGGTGGAGGTTGCTAGGAAACGATTGGCAAAATGGGACGACACGAAGGAGCCTCTGCTAAAGAGCTAATGAGCTTGCTGAAATTTGTTTATAGGTAGCTAAAGGTTGGCCCTGGTTTGTGGGAGATGGACTCGAAACAATCAATTATCACATGGATTTCACCTGACAAGATTTGACTCATGAACTATCAAAAATCTCTCCCAGTTTCTGGGTCGGACCATCATTCTTGGACCATAGAAGGAATTGGGTTGGTGTGCTTTACTGCGAATCGGTGTATATGAGGCCCATCTTTGGTTCTTTCTCAGTGAACAGACTTTTTTTTTTTTAAACACCCTTTCATCTCTTAGGCATTAAAGTAAGGTTGAATTTATTCAATCATGTATTAGTTTTATTCTATGCCAAATTTGCTTATAATTTAGCAATTAGATACCCTATATTTAGGTGGGAATTATATAAGGGTTGTGTGAGAGAGTGTGAAGAAATTCAAGAATGTGTGCATTTGGAGGTTTCTTGCAACTAGATCTCGCAACTGACAACTCGCCAAAATGCTACACGTGTGAAGCATGCAAGTAGTTGAAGGATGACGACAGTTGAAGCACTACAGGACAAAAAGTACAGTCTAGCAGTTCTCTCGTGACTCATCCCACTTGCAAGACTGAGTCGCCAAAATGCCCTGTTATGCAGAAAAATGACATTTCACATTTCTCACATATACTACTATAAATGCCCTTATACCCATGAAATGTAGAAAGCTTCTAGAAAGAATTTTGAGAGAGAAACAATAAAGAAAACCAAGATTGACTCATCTACAATCTTAGACATTTAATTCTCCAATTTCCTCTACTCTCACCCTCTCCATTGACATATCCTTGAGAGGTACATTTGCCAAATCCTTATCTCACCACACCCATATTAGTGAGGAGGTATTTTGGTGTTTGGGAAGCAGTTCGGAGATGACCAATTCACTTGGTTGATGCAATGGGCTTATTGTGAGATTCGGGAAGTTAAAGAAGACACAGTTAGGCTTAACCCTGTTGAAGTAAGAAGCTTGGAGGGCTTAAGTGCTTTGGGCAGATTAGGCTTGGAGGGTTTATTGCTATTCATGTATCCCAACTTTATTTTTTAGTGAATCATTTTACCGCTTGGAAGGCAGTGGAAAGGTTTTTCATCGAATTCTTCGGTTTTCATCTTCAATAACAAATGTCGGTATTATCTTTGTGTTTGTATCTCTCTAACCCTTATTTTTGCCTTTTAAATGCTACTGTGTTGTGATTAATGGTGTAGAGTTGTTTATCTATTTGGGTTTTTGCTTGTACCTATTATTCCACACATCTATTATTTGGGTATAATATTGTATTGGTTATGTTTGAAATTGGGAATCTAAACATTCATTAGTGTTTGTCACACTATTTGAACTTTCAATTAATATGCTCACTGTGCTTTAAACTTTTTATTCAACTTTTTGTTCACCCCAAACTACTGATGGACGAGTTGAAATTCATCCTAAAAATTTATCATGAATCAAATCTATAGATTCGATAGTCATATTGCACATTTACACAGATGTTGTCCTGAGGTTTAAAGTTTACTTTTTTTTTGATAATCAGGTTTACAGTTTACTTGATAGGTGATATACTGATTACTAACATGCAAGCTTGTAGTGCAAATGATCATAAATCAATATAAAAAATTAAAAATTAAAAAAAATAAAAGTTACTGTTCCTTGAGTTACTTTCTTAAATTTTAATCATTTGTCTAGTTTAACAACTCTAACAAATGGCATTAAAATTAAAATACCATCTCTCTTCTCTTCTTCTTATTCCTTTTTTTTTTTTTTTTTTTTTTTTTTTTTTTTTTTTTTTTTGGTACCGCAAGAGAACCGCAAGGCTTTAGATCCCCTTGACTTCTTTTTTTGACAAGAGATCTCCATGACTTCAGGACGTGATCTTTTACTTCTATTGAAGAACTATAGAGATCTTAGATTCTTAATGAGCAAATCTATTTGTTATGTATCATGATCAAAAGCTAACAAAAAAGCCTGAGGAAAAAAAAAAAAAAGCAACAAAAAAGGTCTCATCTTCTCTCTCTCGGCTTCCCTGAAAGTCCAATTCTCCAAAATCAAAGACCACAATTTGCAAATTCTCTTCAAACCCACGCCCAATCATTTAAATTCCTTTCTCTATCTTTCCCAACTCTCACTTCTTCATCCGCATATTCTCCTTCTTATCCATTACCTTCTTCTTCTTACACTCTACCTACTTGCCCTTTTTACCCTTTGTGGACTTTACTTGAAACCAGATTGATTCAGTTTAAGGGTGATAAATAGGAGAGATTTGATGTAATGGGTTCTCTCTCACGGGATAGGGATAGAAAAAAGAGAGAAGAAGGAAGATGGTATTTTATGTTTATTGTTTAAGGCAAAATCACAACTTATCTCACAATTTTTTTGCCACAACATAAGTGTTATGTTGCAGAATGTGAGTGATTGAAAAAAATAATAGATCTATATGTAAATAATAAACAACCACTCATGATCTGTCACGTTAGAATCATAACAAAATTATAAATTAGCGTGCTTTTGGGTAAGAATGAAAAATTAATATTATTTCACTATTTAGCTTATTTTTGTTACTATTTATAGATCCCACTACACTTTTTAACACTATTCATAAACCTCACTATATTATTTCAACTAACTTTTACCTTTATTTACTGTACTTTTAGCAATAATTTTTCAATTTTAACAAAATAAACGATATCCAAATACACCCTTAATGTATGATATTAGAACTACTCTATGTTTAATGTCATTTATTAGAATTATTAAAATAGACAAGTGGTTGGATTTAAGTGGGAAAGAGCAATACCTAGGCTTCGGTATCACTTCTACCCCGGCCCTTAAAAAAGGAAAGAGAGGCGGGCCAGATGAAGGTAAGATTTGTTGGATAAGAAGCATTGACAAATGACAATTAATGCACCTTGAATATCTCACATTTGGATAATTCACACTGATTTACACAAAAGTTCCCACATGAAGTATAACTTAGGCCTATGAACATCCGCAGACAACAATACATGGATTCACACTAGAATTATCAAATAAGTCTTCTTGGATAGTGATGTCAAGAGGAACTGAAAAATAACAGACCGGTTCAGAAATAATATGCTATAAATTTCTACTTTTTACCAGCCTACACACTAGTCATTTCGTGCACAACCTTGCAACGTACAATTTGCTTTCAAGCTGGAGTTCTTAAAGGTTGTCGTGACCTCTTCTGTCTCTCTGCGTCTGTATACACTATTCTTATTCTTTACCATACAGTGCCAACCTGCTCCATTAGTATAGTAATGTGAAAAAGAAAGGATCGAGCAGTAAGAAGCCAAGTTTTCCAGCCTAATTTAGGGCTGTGGAAGCTCTTGAACAGCCTCAGGCAGAGATGAGGAAGATGCACCACTAATTTTGCTGGGAACTGGTGTATTGATCCTTCGGGGCTGGTGTTTTGTGGGCACAATCACACTCTCATTCTCCCATCCGTCATCATTAATTTCATCATCTTCTTCGTCTTCACTAGCTTTAAAAACTGGGTGTTCATATGCATTTTGAAGATATTCTTTCAAGTTCAGGTTTGGTTCCTTTGCCCGTTCTAAAGTATCTTTCATCATTGCTTCCTAAACACACAACATTAAATAATAATTAAAATGAAGTGAAATCCCTAAATGTGAGAGAGATTAATGAGGCTGAAATCAAGTGTTAGAAGCAATAAATAGAACTGAAAGTGCTGAAAATTTTCTTGACAATAATGGCCAATATCACTTTTTCTTTTTTGTTAAGTAAATGATAGTATTAAAGAAAACCTGAAACGAGTATAAAGAATCAAGGAACAATAAAGGCCAATATTACAAATAGCTGATTATATATATAATAGAAGAAAAAAAAATGAAGAAGAAGAAGAGAAGAAGCCCGGGTTGGAACAATGTAATTTCATAAAGTAGATAATATAAGATATCACCCAAACAGACTCAAGCCCATTGCCACGTTAGTATTCTAGATAATATGGAGTCTAGACTGATACAAAGTTCAATTTCAGTTTTGACGCATACTTCCCCTAGCTAATAGAAACAGCCACTAAATCTCAAAGTTATCTAAAGCTAGAACCAGGATATGATAATATTCTTTTGAGGTTGTGATGTTCTAAGCCTAGAGAACATGGTTATAAAAAATAAACTCCTAACATGAAACATGAATTAATCAAATAATAATACAGATTGAATATCAGACTCAAAGCTTCAAGAAAGTATGTTTATGCCTCAATGCACCCACAAGAAAGTTTTATGCATTTAAAGCTTCGCACTAGATCAAGATGAGAGCCATGTTTTTAATAATTTTCTTCATGATTAAGCACACACTCCTGGCCAACGCTACACAAAAAATCAGAGATCTACAAATCTAGGTCATAATATATCAAATCTACACTTAATTTGAGCATTACGTCATTGATGGGAAGATGTATAAAACCTCCTTAGAAAAAATCAAGACATCACATTGTGGAATCAGATTAAAAGTAAAGAGGTCTCCCTCTATCAGGTTCCACAGAGTTTGATACTCTGACACATCTATTTGGGAATTAAATTATTGCTAGCTGCATTGCTGAAAACATATTCAGCTTCCAACCCAAAGTACATTTCAATCATTTCAGTCCCATCATACTTTTAACAAAAACCAAAACATGACACTCACCGGTCCGTATCCATCCAAGTAAATTATAAAACGTAATCCAGTCTTATTATATAGTTACAAGAATTACATTAGACGTAGCTATGATATTTTGGGGAAAGATAAATGTAAATCACCATAATGAAGGCAGACAAGCCCAAGAGTTTCTGTCAGAATGCATGCAATTATTTAAAATAATAAGACAGCATCAACTTTACAACTTGTAGGTTCAACAAACCTGTAGTGGATACTTAACAAATGCTGATTCATATCGGCCTTTGCAGAAGTACCAGTGGAACCATATGGTTAGAACTGGAAGTGCAATGAGAGTTGGGGTTGACTGGGTAGCTTGTTTTGTGCTCAACAGTCCCATTAGAAGCACTTGTGAAATTACCAGCGAAGTAATAACACGCCCATGGACATCAGGCCAAAATGCTGCAGCATTCTCATACTCTTGGTTATAGACATTTATGATCTGCATTTCCAAAAGTAAGAAGTGTATAAGAAACGGCTAAAAACAACGGTCGGAGACAGGATTTTGGCTTTAGAGGGGCCAAAGTATAAAGTATGAACTCTTTTTTTTAAAAAAAACAAGATAAAATTTAAGAACAAAAATGTACTAAGTTTCAGTACTAATATAATATGAAAAATATAACTGGTATCCATTCAATTAAACGAAAGAAAAAACAATACACTTTAAATCAGTTTTTTATCAAAAAGAATTAGGCATTCTTTTTAAGTCTTGAAAATAATATATGATTGATTCTGTAATAAATTCATTTTAATTTCCTTTTCAATGTATAGTCCTTTAAAAAAATATTATTTTTTATTATTGCAAAATCTAGTTCTAGCAATATTTATGACTAAAAGTACAATTATTTTATAAGTAAATGAGTAATGCTACAACCACAAATTATTTTACAACATTTTTACAAATTGTTGTTGTGGCCAAATCTTACCGGTTCTCATCTAGCTCCACTACTAATATTATTTTTTCACTTACCAATAATTACTTAACATATCAATAGTTTGAAGAAGAAAAAATGTTGAAAAATAGATTGTAACTCTAGCATTTTCCTAAATAAATTGACAAATTATTGATCATTTAATCATTAAAATCATTTGACAAAATTCAAAAGGGAATTATGAAGAACAACTTAAGAAGGGGGGGGGGGGGGGGGGGGGGGGGACTATAATTTTGAAGGGGAAATAAAATGAAATAGAAGTGTGTTAAAGTGGGTCATTATGTGGTAACTTGTAAAGTGAGAAGCAACTTCAATGACAACAACAAAGGCTGAACATCAAACAAAACAAATTTGATGAATACAGAAGAGGTAATCGCAACGGTAGTGTCAGAGGAACACATGGTCATGGGAGTGAAAGGTTCGGTAGTGAACACCACTTCCACTAGGCATATTGGTCCATTCAAAGAAGAGTTTACCTCTTATACTCCAATAAAGGAAGGCGCCAAATGTGAATATGTTGACAACAATAGGTTCATGCAGCAAAGGAAAGGTATTCTTGAAACTAACTTCCAATAAAAACTATTTCACTCTCCAATGTCGTTCATATTCCTCACTTTCAACACAACCTCATTTCTATACATTTTCTTGGTAAGGCCAATATCTTTTATATGATGGTGGCATAGTTATGTTAATGAAGGTCTTTTTGCACTTAATGTTGATTAAGTTAATAATGAAAATGGTTCATCTTCTTATGCTTGATTGATTCCATTGATATGTGACATGGTAGATTTGGAAATGAAAACCTTGGCTATATGAACTTATTAAAAAAAAAAAAAAAAAAAAACCTTGGCTATAAGAAAAAAAGGAATGAATGTGGAATCATAAACTCACTAAGTGAAGTAAATATGAACAACTGTGAAATTTGTGCCAAAGCTAAAATCACTAAGAAAACTTGTAAATCTGTAAGAAGAGAAATTGAGTTTCTTGGTTTGGTACAAAGTGATTTGGATAATTTTTTTTTTTGATAAATAACGTAAGAATATTATTAATAATAGAAAGATTGCCAAACCGAGTAAATTGGGGATGTACTATGGGAGCACAAATCAGGAAACAAAAGAAAAACGATCAAGAAAAATAAAAAAAGAAGAACAAGAAAAGTGAGAAAAGACCACACTCCATTCAAAGAGAGTCTGTAAGAAAAAAAACTTAATCTCCAGCAAAGAACATTCATAACCCTCAAAAGTTTCTAGCATTCATTTCACGCCAAATGCACCAAATCAAGCAATGAGGCACTAATTTCCAAACATCAATGTCACGATGTCGTGCAAACTTTCCTTGCCAAGCCTCAAACAACTCAAACAATATTAGGCATAACCCATTGAATACCAAACAAGCAGAAAACCAAAGACCACAAACTCCCAAGCTATGGAGCAATGAAGCAGAAGCTGATCCACCGACTCCCCACACCTCTTACACATATACCACCAGTCAAGCACTATCACTCGCCTTTTACAAAGGTTGTCTGTTGTAAAGATCTTACCTAAGGAAGAAGAGCAAGAAAAGAAAGCCACCCTTGGAGGAACCTTCAATTGCCATATCATTCTCCATGGAAAGGAAACAAGAGTAGGAGGGTAGAAGGAACTATAATAACTTCTAACCTCAAAACCTCTATTCCTTGCAATCTTCCAACAAACCTTATTTGGGCCAAAGCCCCGCACTGTCGAAGAATAGACCAACCCCATAAACTGGTCAAAAGCTTCTTCTTTCCAATCCTGTGGTGGACGACGAAATTGCACATTCCAGTGAAACCTCCCCGCAGACCAACCCATAACTTCAGCCACCGAGGAATCCTTAGGCCTACTAAGGCAATAAAACTCCGGAAAGGCCTCTTGGAGAGTACAATCCCCACAACACACATGCTTCCAAAATCACACTCTAGTCCCATCCCCCACATCATAAACAAGGAATTTAGAGAAGTTCAACCAGCCACTTCTAACGTATCTCCAAAGGCTGACCCCATAAAAACTTGTCACCTTTTTCGTACACCAACCACCCCAAATGTTCTCATATTTTGCCTCTATAGCCCTCCTCCATAAAGCATCAATCTCCATTCCATACCTCCACAACCATTTTTTTAGAAAGGCAAAATTAAAGTTTCCCAGCCTTCTAATACCCAACCTCCCATCCTACAAAAGCCTACAAACCTTGGCCCAATTAACTAAATGCATTTTAGGTTCACCACCAATCCCATTCCACAAAAAATCTCTCTGTAATTTCTCCATACGCTTTGCCACCTTACCCGGTAAAGGAAGAAAGAAAAGAAAGTAGGTAGGTAAAGACGAGAGTGAGCTTTTAATGAGTGTCACCTTACCCCTTTTAGATAAATACATTCTCTTCTGACTTGCTAATCTCCTCTCCATTTTCTCTAAGATAGGATTCCAAATAGATAAATCCTTAACTTTTGAACCTAATGGAAGGCCCAAATATTTCAAGGGCAAAGAAGACTGCCCACATCCCAACAAACCCACCAAAGCCTCCAAATTGTGTACCCCACCAACAGGTACCAACTCAGATTTCCCCAAATTAATAGGAAGCCTAGACACCTCCTCAAATCTAGCAAGAATTGCCCTCAAATTAGCAATCTGCAAAGGTACAGCATCACAAAAAATCAAAGTGTCATCTACAAATAAAAGGTGAGACACCATCACTGATGGACCAACTGTACTACCCACAAAAAAGCTTGAGAATTGCCCGGCGGAGGCAGCCACATCCAACATACGACTTAATGCCTCCATCACAATATCAAACAACAAAGGAGATAAAGGATCCCCTTGCCGAAGCCCCCTAGAACTTCCAAAGTAATCAAATGGGCTGCCACTGATCAAAATAGAAAACTTTACAGTTAAAATGCAATACCTTACTCATTTTCTCCATTTCTCTGAAAAACCACAACGTTGAAGCATATACATTAAAAAATCCCAATGCACATGATCCTACGCCTTCTCCACATCCAATTTACACTACACCCCTGGAACTCCTGACTTTAATCTACTATCAATACATTCAGAAGCAATCAAGACGAAATCCAAAATCTGTCTGCCCCTCACAAAAGCATTTTGTGAATCCGAAATAAGCTCATGCGCCACCCTACGAAGCCGATTAGCCAACACTTTAGAAATAATCTTATAAATCCCACCAACTAGGCTAATAGGCCGAAAGTCCTTGACCTCCAAGCATCCATTTTCTTGGGAATAAGAGCAAGGAACGAAGTATTAAGACTCTTCTCAAACACCGCCTGAATCTGGAAATTTTGGAAAACAGCCATAATTTCTGTTTTCAAAACACCCCAATAAGACTAGAAGAAGGCCATGGAAAAGCCATCCGAGCCAGGTGCCTTATCACCATTAAAATCATTAATCACCCTAAACACCTCTTCTTTCTCAAAAGGCCTATCTAGCCAACTTGCATCTTTCACTGAGATACTAGAAAAATCCACATCATTTAAGACAGGTCTATGAGCCACGTCCTCAGAATAAAGCTGCCTATAAAACTGAGAAATACAATCTGCAATGGCAGCTGAGTCCGAAGACAACACCCCATCCACCAAAAGCCTATCAATAGAATTGTCCCTCCTATGACACTTAGCTATACTTTGGAAAAATTTAGTATTCCTATCTCCTTCCCTAACACGGAGAACTCTAGATTTTTGCCTCCAACATATTTCGTCCAACAGAGTAGCTTTTTCTAACTCCTCACGAATTCTTCCCATTTCTACCCTTTCCTCTGCTGATAATCCCCTACTCTCCTTCATATTCTCTAGAACACTTAAGTCCTTCCACAATTTTTAAATCCGAACTTCAACATGACCAAACACTTCCACATTCCATCTTTTCAAATCATTTTTTAAGAGTTTTAATTTATTGGCCAAAATAAAACTCAATGCACCATGAACCTAATAGGAGTCCCACCAAGACCGAACCCTATCCACAAAACCTTCATCCTTAAGCCACATATTCTCAAATCTAAATGGCATACACCCTCTCTGAAAAGATCCACACTCAAGGACAATTGGAAAATGATCTGAACACAACCTAGACATCTGTCTCTGAGAAACTATTGGAAACTTATCCCTCCAATCTGTAGAAAACAAGAATCTGTCCAACCTAGCCTTCAAAGCAACTTCTCTAAAATTTGACCAAATAAAAGTACCCCCTTGCAATGGCGGATCAATGAGACCTTGTTCCGAAATGAAGTTGGAAAACTTCCTCAAGGAATTAGACTCCAATCGTTCGAAAGGGAACCTACCCACATTAAAATCACCACCCACACACCATGGGACACTCCACCAACTATTCAAGCCACATAGTTCCTCCCATAAAAACCTCCTGTCTTGGTGTAAATTAGGACCATAACCACCAGTAAACACCCAAACAAACTGATCTGACACACTTGTGAACTTACAAGAAACCGAAAATCTCCCCACTGCTTCCTCCATTTTATTCACTACCCGAGTGTCCCACATCACTAACACCCCACCAGAAGCTCCACAAGAACCCAAGTAAGACTAGTCAACATGTTGGCCACCCCACAAGCTATTAATCACCGCTCTATTAATCATCCCCAATTTGGTTTCTTGAAGACAAACCACATCTAGCCCCCATTTCCTAATCAAATTTCTAACCCTGAGCCTTTTATCTTGCTCATTCAACCCTCTAACGTTCCAAGAAATAATCTTCACATTCATTGATAAGGCACAACAGCCTGCTCTAAACTTGCACTCCTTGCTTTATTTGGATCATACTCAACATTCAAAGATGACAACAAATTCTTCAACTCCCGCTGACCCTTCTGGCCTGACTTGACCAACTTCATTTGATCATCCACCAAACATTTTTGTTTATCTTTCTTTCTGACCTCTATAGCTAATAACAATCCTATAATCTGCTCCTCAAAACCTTCCAGCGAAGTGCCCACAAATTTCTTGAAAGCCTTTATCTTATTGGTTACCCATTGTGATAATTGACCATCATCCACACTCTCCTTACACCCAATCTCCTTCACAAGACTAGACTCCCGACTCCATCGGAACTTCAGTGGCCAAAGGTTCCACAACTAATGGCTCATCACCTCCCTCACAAGACCTCAACCTCTCATCAAATTCCCACATCTCACTCTCTGACCCGGGAACCACAGACAAAGACTCTACTAGCCCCTCACCCTCATCTACCTAACTAACCCTCTGCCCTTCATTAGTACTAGAAGCATTACCTAGTACACAAGCCCTTCATTAGTACTAGAAGCATTACCTGGTACACAATCTCCCTCCAAACTTGAACAGACTAACATACAATCTGGAGAACGACACAGTGACAATGGTAGCACCAATTGCCTGCCATCACACAATTGTAATATCCAATCTTTGGAATTACCCCATGACTTATCCAAATCTCCGACCAATTCCTTTATAGTTGGGCCAAATAATTGAGCACCCACAAAATCATCTTCCCCCTCCTCCGATGCCACTTGAGAAGACAAAGACACCAGCTCCGACATTCTCGGTTCAGTGATGGTCAATACCGGTTCAAAAATCATGGCCAATGACACCTCCGGCACCATCCTAGACCCACTCGGAGCACTGATCGGCAATATCTGCTCAAAGGAGTCTTGAGCCACCACCGCTGGACCTATCAACAAAATGGGTGGCTAAGCTACGCTTATCAGGTTGTGTTGACCACCCTTACCTACCACCACCGTCGCCGTTAAGGAAGAAGATCCCTTCGACGACATCGCATGTTGCTCCGATGCGATGGGTGAGACCCTTGAACACTCAAACTCCTTCATGGCAGTGAGCACACACTTACGTGAGCTCGACATAGTGCTCCCTTTCAGGTACGAAGACTCTAGATCCTTTTGTCCACTTAATGAACTCTCGCCAGCCTCAAACTTTCGTGGGCTTGCCAAACCCAAGCCCAAAATGGGTTCATTACTTTCCAACAAGACTTGGGCATTTTGCTTTGATGAGCCCAAACCCTTATGGACGTTATTCGTTATAACCCATTTGCCAGCTTGTTTCCCACCCTTAACACCATCCCAAGATACCCGCCTCTTTCCATATTAATTCACATACACAATCAACCCTCTCCCTAGCCAACGTGCCTTCCTACTATCACGCAGCTTTCCAAACTCCACCATTTTTTAATTCAAATTGGGCTTCAAAGGAATATTGACATTATTTCCTTCCGAGATTTTCTCCTCAATTTTATTCAAACCATTAATACCACCTTCTCCACCCACACCACCACCCATGGCTGCCTGGAGAAAACTTCGGGCCTGAGTATCAGAAATTACTACCTGTGTGAGAGAATTGTCACTCGGAAACTCCAAAATATCCTTCACGCTACCAGCCTTGACCTTTTCATTGATGAGGGGCTGCTGAACATGCTTCAGCCTTGCCTGCACTGGAGCTTTGACAGCTTCCACATAGGACCTGACAGAATGAGAATTTAGGATCTGCTTAGACCTGTAGGGTACAAACTTCAATCCCCCCAACGCATATTGAGAAGGTTCCAATATCCTTCTTAATTCAATCCCAAAAGTTCTCCATCCTTGTTTTAATTTTCCGGCAGGAATAATGATAGTTCGCCGCAACTAACCTACCTTGAGCGCTGTCACTGCTAAGTATTACACAAAAGAGTTGCACCCCCGTTGCAAAGTGTAAGCAGTATCACCTTCCCTTAATGTGAAAAATTGCTTAGGACTAGCCCCAATCACGGTGTGTTCTAGACTCCGCATTATCCAAAGAGCTGCACTCTTGCCCATAAACACCGATTGCATGTAGTATTTTCCCTGTTCGAAAATCTTAAGAGAGAAATTCCATCCTTCCTCAACCACCAACTGAAACAACTTAGATTCAATTAAGAAACTTCGAAATCCCCCCATACTGATCCTAGAAAATGCAAACTAAAACAGGATTTCTGGCTAATTCAAGGTAGCCGGGCCTCCTCTCATCCTAGGCAGAGAGAAAAAAAATCTCTGTACTAATGGGTACTTTGGATAATTTAAAACATACAGTAACTAAACGTGGTAAAAGATACTATATAATCTTCATTGATGGCTACTCTAGATATACCAAACTTTATTTATCAATGAGAAGACACTGTATGTGCTATTATACGTAAAAGATATTGCGAAGTTGCATATAGAAAATACAGTTGAAATTAAGTGAAGCTTGTTCGCTGTTGGCTAAAGAGGGGAGGGTTTAAATTTACAAAATTGTGTTTTTCTGAGACTTTTTAATGATTACATCACACGGAAGAAGAAGGTTTCCTTGGATACAGACTTTGGTTGCTCTCCCATAGGTTCAAATTTAGCTAGTTAATTAAATGAGTAACTATTAAATAAAAAAGGTTATCTTTTGTGTTCTTGTTTCACCCTATAAAGGCACAAGTATTACACAATTAACTAGTGTCGTACACATCCCCAGCATTTTTTTCTTAATAGCTTCCAACAAGTTGATGCATTGGATTGATACTGCCATGAACACATGTACGTGTACATAAACGGTAAACCCTAGATTGTCCTTTATCATAAAATTCATAATAAAAAAATACAACTCTGTACCTGATGACGGAACACGATATAAGCCAAGCTGAAGAAAATGATTATGAAAGGAAGTATAATAGGTGTCATTGTAGCATGCACGAGGCCCAGTAGGAAATAGAACTGTATAATGGGTTCTCCTGTGTTGAAACCAAGACTTCCTGGATCCGCTGCCTCGCACCTATCCTTTTCTGTCTTCACCAAGAAGAAATTCTTCAAGTGATAAAATATAAGAGGTTTCCACATTAGAATTTCCCCAGCTAAACCAAGCCATCCATCAACCATAATATAAGTGACAAAGAAAGTTGCTCTCATTGGAATTGCCACACCAATTGTTTTGGGAATCCTGTCAAAAAGAGACCAAATATAGTAATTTTATGAAATCTAATTCTAAAAGATAAAAACTGAAACTGCACTAAAATTAGAAGAAGGCATGAACTAGTCTATTTAACCTAAATTATGTAAGTTTGATAGATGAATCACATTGTGAATGGTCAATGCCTGATAGATGATTGTTGATTATGTGATTATTTTTGAAGATATACTTAAAACATTTACAGAATTTTTAAGCTTATAAAAAAATTTCCAGTATTTTTTACATTTGTAAAGAAGAAATTAAAATGCAATACACGTTATGAATTGCCAAAGAAAAAAGAGTAAAAAATTTTGGAAAATCTTGTCCCGATTGACTAAAAGAAGAAGCAAAAAAAATACCCACCAGGATACTCATCTTGTGGTTACAATATGTACTGACGACATTATTCTCTACCATTTCAGCGTTATTGTTAAGCTTCTGGTTATGAAGAAGCTTAAGGGAAAAGACACAGGAATTAAGAGAAAATTAGAAAGATTCTTCGAGGGAATCAACCTCCTGAGATTAGAAAAGAGAGAGACGACTAAGAGAGAGAGAGAGAATTGGGAATTGGTTGTAACTGTTGAGAAGATAGAACAATTACAAGTTGTTGTGTTGCTGTTGGAATTCCAGTTACTGCATAATTAAAGCTGCTAAAGCTACAAGTCGTTTTGTCTTTATGTAATAAGTAGCTCATAAGCTACAAGTAGTTTTTGTTATAGTCCACTTAAGTAACTGTCACGTGCTGCATGTGCTCCTTGTGTCAGTGGGCCAATCTGTTTTCTGTTAGCATTACTATTAGTTAAGTTTGTTATAGCTGGTACCAGCTTTTGGGTTTATGTATATAAACTTAATCCATCAATAATAATCTTTATGCATTCTTCAACATCAATTAGTTCCTCTCTTGTTTTCAATAGTAACAATCTGCATAATAGTCCTCATTGTTCATCATCATAGTCTTTATACAACTTGCACTTTCCCGCCTAATGGAATAACCACCCTAACTAACTTCCTTCCTTACTAACAGTTACACCAGCTATACAATTAAAAGCTACTCCAGCTATACAACTAACTGATCATGAGTAGGAATATTAGCATACAGTGCGCACATATCTTTCAGTACATTACATTGGTTTACATTGAACTCCTAGCAGTTCACCATTGATGCCAACAAAGCTCTTGTTCAGGACTCTATCATATGATTTTCTTCATCAATATTTATCAGATATCATCTTCAGTCTCCATGGTTCTACAAAATTTTTATTTGAAAGTTTATGGTCATATGTGTAAGACGCATATTTTGTTCAGAAGGGATCAACTTCAATAATAAAATTTTCCTAGAAAGTTTCAAGTTAACATACCATTTAATTTTCAAATACTCAAAGCATGCATATACAATATACAAAACACTAGCATACACATATACCCACACAAACAAATATATTATAATTTGCATTGCCAAAATAAGAGACACGGAACAGTTAAGGGAATGGCACACATTTGAGAATAACATACTCCTTTGCTGGTTGGTGAAAAAATGAATTTAGCTGTTCAAATGCACTTCCAGCAATTATGCTCCCAAGGAATACATTTACAAAGTTGAAAATATAGTATCTAGTGGCTGTTCTCCTGTCTAGAGATGACAGAGAAATAGAACCTTCAAATTTAGACATGATTGTCAATATAGTTTGCAGAACGATAAGGAATAACTTCAATGCAATCCCAGGTAAAAAACCTTGGATGACTGATTTAACAAAATCCCTGCATTGCAAACATAACATTATGAGTAATTTGCAAACTAATTACTAACACGAGACCCAAGGATGAAAGCAAGCTCACATTCCAACAGCATCTCTCAAGAATGGTGCTGCTTTCTCAATGCCCTCGATAGTTGCAAGAGATTGTACAAATGCAATGGGGATCATGGAAAAAAAAGTCAAGAAGAAGAATGCAACAGCTACAACCAGCCATCTCACTGTGAGGGAAACATATGGAATAGCCAGATTTCGCCAATATACATCACATGGTTCTGGGGCCCACTCTGTTAACCAAATAGTTTGGTTTTTGGATTGTTGAGTTTGCGCGCAAACAGCAGCTCCCCAACGAGATCTGAAAGAAACAAATGCTGCAGGCATGATAGATTTTGATTTTGGAGTGCCTGCAATTCTTTCCCTCTCTACAGATATCTGAAGGAGAATTGATCCATTTCAATTATATTGGACTTTAATGTGTACCCAAATTGCAGACAAAACAACAGCCACAAAATAAAATGCAATAACTTTTCACTTAAATCCAGTGGCGGAGCCAAGATTTCAATTCAGGGGGCAAAATCACAAGGCAACTTTGGAAATACAATTAAACTAAAATATATAGTAGACATTTAAAATAAATAAACTAATATGTAATAATGTAATCTTTATGCAAAATGTAATATAAATGTGAGGATAAAAAAAATATAAATATAAACTGCAATTTACTTTTCCTACCTATGCTAATTTACTTGTTTCCCTTGACAAGTTTTCATATTTTGAAGTCAATACATGATTTCTTTATTTTCAATAATTTTAAATATATATTTTTCTATGTATGTAGCTAAGAAATCGTTCATCTATTGATCAACAATTCATTTTTTTAATCAATTTTTATCATTTCACTTCTAAAAAACCTCAAAGTTCGTTACTGAAACAAAGAAATTGAAACAATACATGATATTAGCTCAATAGGCTGTAAAATCTCAATTACTCAAACTTCAAGTAGTTGACGGACACATATTTAGTGGGGAAAAAAAGCATTTAACCATAATTTACAAGCTATGCAGCAAAATACGCCGTTCCGAAGCTATTTAATAAAATGCCCCTGTTTTTGAAACTAGATTTTAACAAAATTGAATTATAGGTCAAACTCGATATCCTCAAAATCTAGTTATATGTATATTTTTGAGTGGAATTCAACATTAGAAATGTCGACATTGCTAATGTCGAGTTCTACATGTAACTCAATTCTGTTAAAATCGAATTTAAAAAACATGAGCATTTTGCTAAATAGTTTTAAAACAAAGGCATTTTGCTACATAATTTGTAAAGTAGGGACAAATACCTATTCCCCCCCATATTTTGCAGCTCCTTGTATCAGAACACTGTGGTAACCAATTCTAATTCTGCAGGTGTCTCGAAAGCTGTTAAGTAGCTCTTTGTTTTCTTTTTAACATGTATAAATCAAACTATCAAATTTGTATCATTTACATTGATATACTGAAATTATAGGTTAGAATTTGATGTTAATTGGTTGTCATTGAAATTTGTCCAGAAATTCTTGGTGTAGGGGCAAAATAATTCGTAATTCCTAAACTAAAGGAGTTTTGGGGGAGGTGGGGGGAGGGGGGCAAATGTAACAGGCAGTGACCAAAACTAGTCAAAACAAGAAGGGCATTTTGAAATAATTCAGTCCAGACAAACAAGAAAGGCTCACTAGGATGCTGTAAATGTGCTACAGGAATTTGCCCCTCCCATATGCAATATTTTTTAGGCCCTTTTTTTATGTATAAAAAAAGGCCTAACAGCAGAAAAGCCCAATAACAAAAAAGGAATATAACAGGAGAATAGTGAGTAATAGCAGATACTATGGGCTAAAAAGGCCCAAGTAAAGGAAGAGAAAGAAATAAGACTCGATGGGCTAGCCCGACAGAAAGTGGCAGCAGGCAAACCCATGGGCCCAAGAAGAGGCAAAAGTGGGACAAACCCAAAAGGCCCATTGCATCCTCCACAAGGGATAAGCACGAGCAGAAAGGGCGCACGAGCAAAACGTGACAAGGATAAGTAGCGACGGCAGAAACAACATGGAAAATAAAGAAAACAAAAACAGAGAGTAGTGGAACAACTACACTACCAACCTATACCCAGCCAATGCAAAGGAGATGGCCCTATGGTCAAAGGAATTACAAAGGGTGTGATTCGGCGGAAGGGGGAAAATGGCCTATTTTCTGTATCTAGCCAAAGCCTCTTTTGGGAGATGCTTCGCTGGGATAGCATCTTTGCCCAAAATAGGTGGTAGACAGTTGGGACCACTTGATGCATTCCAGAAAGGAAAGTAAGGAGAGACTAAAAGCCTTATCCGTTCAAGCAAGGGAGAAAGGCCCACGGAAAAACCAAACGAATTGGAATTTGTCGTGGAATGGATATTGGAAGAGAGAGAGTGTATTGGGCATGCCTAGATGTAGTGGTGGCCGAACAACCAATAGGGTAGTGGGCAGCTTTGAAGAGGTGACAAAAATGGTTGGTGAGCCATAGGGGTAAAATAAAGAAATCTCATAGGCTTGAATTCGTATAAATAGAAACGGTAGCTATAAATGGAGAACATATAGTGACTAACGCAAGAAAACAGAGAGAACTGAAGGAGAAATAACAGAGAAAAGAGAAAAAGTAAAGTAAAAAGAAAAGAGAGTAAACACGATAGAAAGGCACACATCAATAGGCTACCTTCTCCCTCCCTCTTATAGTAAACCCATTCTTTGAAATCCCAACAAAGCAACAAGCAACCATCTAGGCTCATTTCTCAAAATGCACAACTTTGATGGCTTAGCCCAATAGTAAGGTTGTCCAAGTTGAAGTTGGGGTTCGGGTTCTCTTTAGTTCACTTCTTGCAAAAAGACTTATCATTTTACATTCTACCGTGTCATTCTTATATTCTATTGTATTATTCTTACATTATGCTGTATCATTTAGCATTTTGCCATATTGGTTGTGTTAATTACGTCCCTAATTAATTTTCCCCTATGTAAGTTATCCTCTTGTCACAAGATATTTGCTTTTGAACTTATAAATGCGTGCCAATATTTGTGAATTAATATACATGCATTTGTTAATGGTTGTTGTCTTTGTTTTCGAATGCTGGGTTTGTGCAAAGACTGGCCCTTTATCAGTCCTGATAAAATAATGGGTCAAGCCCAACTCTTCGACCCACAACAAAACAAGCCTTAGCCCAATAGAATGGGCTGAACCCAATAGAACAAAAAAGCCCCCGCAAATATCATGTGCATGGTCGTTGAATACCTCAACTAGATATTTAGTCATTAATCTTTTTCTAGAAGATAAGTTTTAATTCAAGAGAAGGGAGATGAGGAGTTGATGGAGACTGGTGAAATTAAAGGGGAATAGAAAATACCGTGGTTGTTAAGAACTCATGGGTAAAACTCACCTTTAAAAACTAGCTTGCAAGTGGAGAGTGTCTAAGAGCTTAAAAACACATGGTTAAACTTACACTTAATCCATGTGAAACACGAGAATCATAACAGTGGTGAGCGAAAGCATAAAAGAGGGGGAAAAGAATGGAGAATCACGTGAAAACATAAAAGAGAAACCACGGTGAATTATGTGGTTTGGCTTGATGCTTTCTTCCATTAAGAAAGCATGTGACCGCTACATTATTACCATATGATCAAGTATAGTACAACGAAACCTAGCAGGGTTTATATAGACACTATGAATTCGAGTTAAGTGCACGTTAGCTTATTACATAATTGAACTTCTCGAATCAATACATAAATAGTATAAACCCAAAATCTATCTTTAACAAACAACCCTTAAATGAAAAATTGGTCCATGTGAAAGGGAAAAGAAATTGAAAAATAGGCTTGGATAGAGGATGATGCTAGATAGGGCTATAAAAAAAAAAAAAATAAAAAATAAAAATAAAAAATAAAAAAAAAAAACCCAAATATTAAAAGTTCAGTTTTGTTCATTTAATTTTTTTTTTTTTTTCTTTTGGGAACACAAGGCAAGCTAGAGCTTATCACCAAAGAAAATTACACATTCAAACTTGATTCATTTTCACTCTCTCTCCTCTTTCTCTCTCTCTGTCTATCCGTCTCTATCTAACTCTCGATCTCCGTTCACTCTCTTCGTGTCTCCTCTCTCTCTCTCATTCTCTCTAACACCCTCTCTCTCTCTCTCTTTGACTCTTAATCTTCCTCCTTTCTCCATGGGTCACGGTCGTGGGTTGAGTCTCTACTGTGGTTCATGGATCAAATTTGGGTGGCAGTGGTGAATTGGATTTGGGTCATGGTTCATAGTTCATGGTTTTCTCTTGTGGGTCGAGTTCATCGGCCATGGGTCTGGGTTAATTTCGTGGTTTGTGGTTGTCTGCTATGGGTTGAGTGTGGCTGGGTTGCAGTTGTTCAGTGAGTGTGGCCGGATTTTGGAGGGTTTGTGATTTGATTTTGGGTGGTGGGGGTTCTAATTTGCAGGGGTTGTGCCCCTTTGTGGATGACGATGATGCTAGTTTTGGGTGGTTATTTTATTTTGGGTTTGTTGGGTTGCAATTTAGAGAGATCGTGATGGTTAGGTGTTGCTGTTGTGGGTAGTGGTGGCTGTGCGGTGGTTTTCATGGTTGTGACGTCGGTGGTTGTGGCTGCTGTTTATTGTGTTAATATATTATTTTATTGTATTATTTATATTATTTTAATGTGTTGAATACTAAAATAAAACAATTGATTTTGAGTGTTTTGTAAAATGAGGTGGTAAAATAGATAAAGTAACCTTTTGAGTTACAAAAAACTAAATTTTTAAAAAACTCTACTGTGAATGCTCTAACGCATGTTAACATAATTCTCTTAAATCAAAAGAAAAAACCCAAAAAAAAAAAAACAAAACAAAGAAAACTAAAAAAAGTTCGAAGCAAAGTGCAGAGGAGAATTGCCATTTAACATTATTTTAGCAATTATTTCGTTAGTTAGCATGTTTTTGAAACATTTTAGCAAACTTGCACCTCAAGCCTTTGAAGCTTAAGTTCAGTGAAGAAAATCGAGTCTTACAAACTCAAGTTCCAAGTAGAAGTGAAAGAAATAATCCACGTGGAACTCATGTCTCTAAGACTCAAGTTCCATAGAGCAGTATAACATAGAGAGTCAAAGTGAGAAGAAGAAGAGAAGACCCATGAAGAACAAGACCCACAAAGAGGAAGATCTGAAGAGAAAGAAGAAGAAGACCCACGAAGAACACCCACGAAGAGGAAGATCTGAAAAGAAGAAAGAAGAAGAAGACCCATGAAAAAAGAAGACCTACGAAGAAGAAAAATGGAAAATTCCTGCATTAGTGCCAAGGGAGAAGTCCCACCAAGAACTGTCCGTAACATGGTCAATCCCTCGCCATTCTCAGATTCATTTCTCAAAAAATACAAGAAAAGAAAAACCAAAAACCCAAATCAAAAACGATTAAACATAGTGAAATTTCACAAACAAAAGATGTTTTTCTCTAGTAATTAATCAGTTGGTTCTTTATATAAAGGAGGTTCGTGTACAGATTGTAAAAGTAGTGAGAACAAATTTAAATTCTCTCTCTTTCTCTTATTCACTGTTTGCATTTTCCAATTCCTTGTCTTCCTTCTTCTATCTTTGATCATTACCGTTTCTTTTGTTCACGTATCAGTAGCTTTTCTCACAAAAAGAAAGAAAATAAATTTACATTCTTGGCATCAAAAGGCTTGATACCCAAATCAGAAGTCCAAGAACGCAGTTGAGATATTCAAGAATATGAAGGAAAAAGAAAGAAAATTTGAGCTTCTAAAGGGGCAAAAGATGAGATTTTTATGTAGATCAAAGAACCCATTTGATGACAAAATCGATTCATTGAAGGTGTTCGCTCCTTGCTCCAGAGCCATCTCCTTGTCCTGAGTTGTCTCCAGTACTACTTTTTCTTCTCTTTTGGATTTTTTTTTTTTTTTTCAAAATAACACCCATTTTCAAACAATTTTGATAGTTAGCATCGTTTCCAAACTATTTAGAAAACTAACATTTCAATTCTCGTAGACTCGAGTTCACTGTAACAACTCAAGTATCAAAGACTCGATTTTTATGAAAATTCATGTAGAACTCGAGTTCCACAAAAGAAAACCAAGAAATCCAAAAACATGAGTCTCCGAGTTGTAGAGATCAACAACGAAGAAAGAAATCCAAAGACTTGAGTTGTAGAGATCAACAACGAAGAAAGAAGGCGACAAAGATCACGAAGAAACAACGAACCCATGCCTTTGCACTCTGAACTTCCACGGCCGAGCATCCTTGGCTCTTCCTCCAACAATCATCGCCACCATCGACGATGGTCCAATCTTCAGCTCATCTCTCTCAACCTAAACCAAAACCATTTTTGTGATTTGTGGGTTTGTTCTTAAAGTGGGTGTGGTTTCTGTCGCTGGTGGGTGTTTGTGGGTTTGTTCTTGAGGTTGTTCTTGATTTGGGCCTGGAGAAAGGTTTCTACCCACGTCTTTGTGGGTTTGTCCTTGATTTGGTCTGGAGATTTGGGTCTGACCTCTAAAGAATGAAGAACGCAAGAAAAATAAACGAAGGAAAAAGAATAAGGAACTTAAGTGTCTAAAACTTGAGTTCCATAGAACTCGAGTCTCTTAGGCTCGAGTTGCTACAATGAACTTAAGTCTAAGAGACTCAAGTTATTAGTTTCCTAAATAGTTCGTAAACGTTGCTAACTAAAGAAATTGTTTGAAAAATCGTGCTATTTTCCCACCAAAAAAAAAAAAAAACACTTTTCTTTTCTATTCTTTTTTTCTTTTTTCTTTTTTAAGGGGATTGTGACATCACTCACATCTACGTCTATAATAGAAAAATGCTAACTTTTACATATTTATGCCTAAAAATAACCCACATTCATAAGAGTATAATTGTGTAAATTTACAAGTTTACTAGTGTAAATTTACACTTACACTATTAAAAAAAATTAAAATTAAAATTAAAATTAAAATTAAAATTACACCACTGCACACCAATGGTGTGATAGTCACTTCACAAATATGAAGTTCTTGTGGATTGTGAGGGCAAGGGTCAGAATTCAAGTCTCCAAGAAGGAGTTTCACACACATATACAATTAGATTAAGTTAGAGTAGAATTTCTATCTTGTATCAACAAAAAATAAATAAATAAACAAAAAAAAATTACACTCACTATTAATTTTGCATTAGTTTTTTTTATCTTTACATATCCCAAAAATGAATGAAGAGTGTAAATGATAATTAAGAAAAATTGAATATTTTAATGAAATACAGTATAAAATAGATCACATATTATAAAATGTTCTGAAATTTTTTTTTTTTTGGGGGGGGGGGGTGGGGAAGTGTTTTGAAAAGTGAATATTAAAAATAAAAAAATAAAAAAGTAGATTCTTATGTTGAAATAGACAAATACTAATTTGTATGAACTGATGTGAATTGTTTCAAGTAAAAAACAAAAAAAACAAAAAAAAAAATATATATATATATATATAGCTGCACATTATCAGTGGGTGTAAACATATGATTTAAGAGCTTTTGCATCAATCAATGCAAAATAGAAAAATATATAAATTTTACACATTCAATCTCCAAAATCACCTACATCAGTCAAATTAAAAATGTGTAAATTTACAAAATTGCTACAATAACCGTATAAATTTACACTAACACTATTCACTTTACTTATAATTCTTTATTTACATATCTCAAGGCTAAAGGAAGATAATAGATCGTAGTTATTGTGTGTGAAAAAAGATAAAACTTAGAAAAATCAAGAAAATTTAATATTTTAATGTAATGTAGTACAAAATAGATAATTTGATATGAGGTGTTTTCAAAAGTGAGTATGTGAAATATAAAAAATAGATTGTTATGCTAAAATAGATTAAAATAAATTACACAAGCTAATGTGACTGCTCTAAGTTGGATCTGGTTAGAATTTAAAATCAATAACTACTAGGCCCCAATGGAGAAATTTTTTTTTAAACCACAAGTTATCTATATATATATATATATATATATATATACTAAAAAGATAAGAGGGCAAAGTTGCAAAGTCCAAGAACAAAGGGACATAACTAAATTTTGATTCATTAGAGTTTTTTACAAATGAGAATATTCAAACCTCTTCGGGTATTTGACTATTCACTCAGGTCCTTATATTCCCTTTGTCTCACAAACATCAGGTTGTTATAAGGAGAAATCCCTTGATATGGCCCTAAAATGCTAATAAGAAGTTTTAAATCTAGGATCTTATGAATATTATGAAACCTTAGGAATCACTAAACCAACCTCTTAAGGTTTATTTATGGGAGTTTTGATAATACTAAGATCGCATTAATAAAGTAACACAAACAAGCAAATCAAATATGTTAAATTCATGTCTTTGATAGCTTAATTATGTGATTCACTTGTTTTGCTTCTCTTTAGTATTTTTTTTTTAGAGATTACAATGTAATTGAGTAATGTACTTTTGCTCTGGTCAAAGATGCTAATACAACTTGCTCCCACTGCCTTTCATGCGAAACGGACATGTGGCACAAAAAGTAGGGATTTTTAATTCAGCCTATTGCGACCTACTCATGGTCCCAACTTGCTCAAGTTTAAGATTTCATCAACTCATTCTTATTTTGAGTAGCTCATTTTGTACAAACCCTAACCCAATCCAATGTACAAGCAAACGTAACAAAACCCTAAGAGAGCATATTGTAAGCCTAGGAGAGCAAGACTAAGCTTGTTACATTGAGATAAATAAAACCCACATATTCCTTTAGAGAATCCATAACATTTCTCTTTTCTTACCCTCTCACTATGTACGTGTATTGAGAGGAAATTTCTCAAACACTCCATAATACCTTTGATTGATATACCTTGAGTGATTGATGTTGAGAATTATTGGAGGCCACATACACAAATCCAAGAGATCTTGGTTACTGGCAGTTGGCAGCTTAATATGCAAATTCAGAAATTAAAGTTGGATGGAGAAAGGACTCGAAAAAGCTTATTGCAAGCTGGAGTTTGGAGAGCTGAAGTATTAGGGAAGATATAGGCTTAGAGGGTTTTTATTCAATCAAGTATTGCTATTTGTTCGGTGGATTATTTTGGGGGTGGTACCGACGGAGAGGTTTTTCACAATTGAGGATGTTTGGTAAGTAAATTCAGAAATTAAAGTTGGATGGAGAAAGGACTCGAAAAAGCTTATTGCAAGCTGGAGTTTGGAGAGCTGAAGTATTAGGGAAGATATAGGCTTAGAGGGTTTTTATTCAATCAAGTATTGCTATTTGTTCGGTGGATTATTTTGGGGGTGGTACCGACGGAGAGGTTTTTCACAATTGAGGATGTTTGGTAAGTTGTTTTGAATACATAATTTGGGTATAAAATACATTATACATGGGTTTGGCATTGTTTTCTGTTTTCAAAAAAAAATTACTTCTTTTACTTATAGACACTCACATTAGATAGGTGAGGCCCTTTGTGTTTCCATAAATATTTATGGAATTGTCATTGTATTCGTTTTCTATGAAAATGAAAATGCTAAAAAGGTGTTTTCATTTTTTTTGTATTCAAATCCAACTTTTAGGATACAAAAAAGAAAAACAGAGTACAAGCTCTCAAAAGAAACTTTTTTTTTTTTTTTGGGTGGGTCTCACTAAAAACTAAAAATGAATACAAAAAACATTACTCTTTCAACTAACCAAACAGCCTCTTAATCACTTAAATTTGAACATTAATTGTTAGCTTAGGGTAAAAGTGGTCGATTGGGGTCTAAATATTTGCTAGGGAGTTAGTAGCAATCTTTCAAAATAGAACCCAAATGAGCTTGGCTAAGGCATTGACAGTAAAATAATGTTGTTTATGGGATCAGTGAGACAACAATTTGTCCAAGCACAGGCTTTAAATATTCTGGATGTGGTCTAGATTAAAGTAAAATGCCTAATTGCCTACGGTTTTAAATTTAAATAAAATATATTGACTAAGATTTACAACCTTACTTTGAAGATAATGCAGAAGAGATTTGAGATTTTCAATCCCTGTCTACATAAAAAAATCTATTGATGTCTTAGTTTGATGATAAAGAGCTATCATCATGAGCAAACGCCATAGGTTGAAACTCTCTCAAAAATAAAAAATTAAAAAAAATAATAATGGCATAAAGTAGGTGCTCCTATGATGCTCATGGTCATGGCAAACACACAAATCAAATATTTGCAAAATAAATTCAAATAATCAAGACAATCAAGGAGTTGCACACTTCAACTTACTTCTTCTGACAGTTTCTCAATTTCAGACACATGATGATCAATTGCATCCACTTTCTTTCCCCATAGCCCAAGAAAACCAGTCTGGAAGAGAGAACACAGGTATAACTTGGGTTAAAGAAAGTGGCAAATTTGAACACTGATCAGGAACAAGCTACAAGGGACCTATCAGATTGCATTGAAGTACCTTCATGAAGGGCCTCTGAGAACTATTTCTATTATATTTATTTTCGTAGTAAACAAGCCAGTTCTGCAAATTTTTCTTCTTCTTAACCAGTTTGTAAAGCTTGTTTGCATCATATACCACCTGCATATAGCAGTCAATACAAAGTAAGTGGGAAAAGACAATCACAATAAGATAACTTAAGTGCATGCTAATAAACAATGATGATTGCTTTTAACTTATTTTGCTCAGGAACAACAGATCCCTAAAACAGTAAACTCACTAGCAACAATTCCCGACCTCACACCAGCTACTCAAACAAATGAGTGCAAAGCATGCCAGCAGTTTATGGCTCCTTAACACATCAGAGTCCATGATATTATCAGTTTTCATTTTATATTTTATTTTTGCATTCTGTTTAGCAAGAACCAACCTGATGAGTAAGATATTGATCCGGATGGTTGAATAAGAAAAAATGCTCCGCAAGCTCCCACGTAGATTCATCAGGGTCAGGTGGAACGTTTCTGACAAGGACCTGTGAACAATTGAAAATTTCAGACAAGTTTGTATCAGGGCGGGCATTAAAAAAAAAAAAAGTCCTGTTACCATAACATAACATTAGAAATTATTAAAACAGTTTATCAAAAAAATTGTTTCTACAAGTTAGCCTTGAATGATACCTCAAGGCTCAAGCATTAATTTTAATACCCCAGGAAAAAAAAAAAAAAAAAAATTCAGAAGCCCCGTACAAGTTATTTTGATGTTTGGTAATTTAGTGGCTAAAGCGCAAGCGCCTAAGAGATTTACTATTTTTTGTTTCGTGTATGAAAAATCATTATCAAGATTAAAGATTTGCCAAAATATATTAAAGAATTATCACAAACACTGCATGACCTCTTAAAATTAAAGAGTCACTAAAATCCTTTTGTATATTTGGATATCAGATTAGGGTATAGTTGGTAAGAGCCTTGCAACTCAACTAGTTGACACTTGCAACTCAACCAGTTGACACTTCTTGGTGTTGCCAACGAAGACACTGAGAGTTCAAATCGTTCTTCCCATTATAACTATTGAATTATAAATAAAATAAAATAAAATAAAAAATTAAGGCATTAGTTGAACACTTGAACTTGAACTGCACTGCCTTTAATATTAAGAAATAGAAGAGTCACTAGTGAACTTTAAATAAATCAAGCATCTGCTCTTATTTGAATCAAAGTCAAATACTGCAAAGAATAGTTCATAGTTCATCATTTTTCTCATAATTAAAAATTAAAGATAATCTGAACTAATTTACAAGACAGAGATATGATCTCACAGTGAATTGATCTGGGCGGCGTTTTTCTGATGCAAGAAACTGCAACCGCATTAAGGCAACTGTCTCGTACTCCTTCCGCAACACATAGCATGTCCAAAAGGTAAATGCATAAGCCATCGCTACATGACCCCAAAACCTGTGATCCAGGAGGTTATGAAGCCCATTCAAGCAAAACATGAAGAATCCATCAGGAACGAAATGCAAGCAAAAGATTTCTGGAAGAGTCAATTGACAAAACCCAATAAAATGGATGGAGCATTCCCATCAGCCCTCTTATAAAAATGTCATTTTCACATACCAAAAGTCTCCTTCATCATTTTAACACACCACTTTACAATGCCCATACATCAGATATTCTATTCTCTCTTCAACGTATTGAAATAGTATGTCCAACATATTAAAATAATCTAAAAAAAAACTATTACAAATATATATATATATATATATATACACACAAAATCCTCCACCACCCACACCCACAGATCAACCGCCACAGCCACAACCACGACCACCCCACAAATCAACCACCGACCACCAATATCAGCCACTGCTACCAAAAAAAAAAAAAAATCTCACACAAACATTACAACCAATATCAGCCCCTACACCAAACAAACAACAACAAAAAAAAAAAAAAAAACCCCAACATCAACCACCACAACCCGATCTAAGACCATAATCTCACACCCACAACCCGATCAACCCACCAGCTTCAACCAAAATCAGCCAACCACCATTAGAAACACTGCCACAACCACCAAAAGAGAGAGAGAGAGATCGGCGAGGTGTGGAGAGAGGAGTGATCGGCAGCTCCAGGCAAGATCGGCGGGCGGCGGCTACAGGCGAGATCGGCGGCACGGCAGCGGCTTAAAGTGTAGCGGAGTAGAGTGAGGACGAGAGAGGAAGAGAGTGAGAAAAAAAAAATGAAAGTGAGAAAGAAATAGGGAGCAAGAGAGATGGAGACCAGAGAGGAGAGTGAGAGAAAAACTAATTAAATTAGCCAAAACATTTTTGGCATTGATGTCCGTATCGTTTAATATTTGAGACGGTACTGTACCTGTGTGGCAAATTTTTTCAGCTTTGAAATACTGATCAGGGTTAATTTTTGGAGTTTGATAGGTTGATGAAGATGAAAATGCTAAATACAACTAAAAGCAGAACATGCAGATACAACTTGATATAACTCGGTAAATGAGCCAGAACCACAGAACAATTAAAACAGATAGGCAAAGTTCTGAATGGTTCATTCACATCAAAAAATGACATGGCAAAGGGAATTTTTTTTTTTTTTTGAGAAACTTGGCGAAGGGAATTGTAAAGGAAAAACTGGTTCAATTTCAAACCTTTGTGATCCAACTGGGATATTTGCAATAGAGAGCTTATCGACGCCAGAAATTCTGTGGATAATTTTGCCTTCATGCTCTAGAGTGATGTTTGTCCAGTTAAGTGGCACTAAGATAGCCCATGCAAGGAAGGCTATAGGAACAAAAATCTTAAGCCTGCATGAATAATTATAGAGAAGTCAGCCCAATTTAATACTATATCATATGCTACATTTTCACAAATACATCATCCTAAGACAATTTTGACTTCGATTGCTGCATAGTGCATACCCTATTAAGTAAATCCGCAAGTAAACAGCAGAATCCAGTCCTGCATGCTCAATGAGTGCAGGTTCCGGCATTTTCAGTGCATCTGGCACCCAATTCAAAAACCTTATATATGACCTAAAGTCCAAATTCACAAACTTGCTTACAAATGCTCCGGACGTTGTTGGATCTGTTCTTAAATTCCTAAGATACCACTTTGGGAAGTACACTCTATCATTGAGAGGTTGAAGCCTTAAAATGGCGAATGCCAAAAGGAAAATGAATGCGCCAAGAATGTTGAAACCTGCTGCAACTCCAATATCTCCAATTGTAGCCATTTATAATTATATATCTAAATATGAGTATTTCCCTAAGCAAGAATGTATAAACGAGGAGTAATATCAACCCAAATGAAATTTTGTGAAACCAAGCTAGAAGTAAGTTTTATGCAGATTACAACAAACTATATTGTCTTTCAGACAACATCTGACAAATTTAAGTCACGATTTTTTGCTTTAAAACTTAGCCATAGGATGATAGTACAGGCCCTGCTACCCTGCTCACATGAGACATCTGCACTGCACAGACTGTACAGTGTACGACTGTGCAGTGCAGCCCACAGTCATTTCTTAACACGGTTTCTCACTTTTTATTTTTTTTTTTTTTTTTTATATGAACACGGCTTCTAACTTTATCTATTATTTCTTGAAATATGTTAAAATTAAAATTAATATAGATAAATTTATTAATAATACAATATAATTACCTTAAAATATGCTAAACTTGGATTATAAACTTTAAAAACAAAAGAAAAATCTCTCATTTCTCTTACTCTCCATTCTTAAAATATGTTAAAATTAAAATTAATATCAAAAAAACTCATTAATAATATAACATAATTGTCCTAAAATATGTTAAAATAAAGATTATAAACTTCAAAAACAAAGAAAAATCTCTCATTTCTTTCACTCTCCATCAATATTCTTATCTTTCTCTTCTTTATTTTCACCTTGATCCTTAATCTTTTTCCATAAATTCAGTCAGTTAGTCAGTATTGCTTGAATTTTTTCTACCGTAGGTAATCTTCTTCAGCTCTTCCCCTCTTTGTCTTTCCTAAAATGAAGACTAGAGTCTTCTATTTATTTAACTAAAATTATATGCTCCTATATTTTTAGTTTATTTCATTGATGGGAGTCCCATCATGGGACACTTTTTTTTTTTTTTTTTGCTAGGACCCTTTCCTGCTTAGGACACGCTTTTTTTACTTTAAAACTTAACCATAGGATGATTATACGGATTCACATCAGGTGTAATACCTCAACTTCCCTCACAATTTTTTTAACTTTTTAACTTTAACCTTTTTATTTTTTTTAATATATTTTATTTAATGGCTGAGATTAAAAATTACTTTTTTAACTTTCAATCTCAGCCCTTGATTAAGTATTGCACCAGGTGTACACCTGATGTGAATCCTGATTATACAGGCCCTGCTGGCCTGCTCACATGAGTCACATCTGCACTGCACAGGCTGTACAGTGTACAACTGTACAGTGCAGCCTACGGTCATTACTTAACACGGTTTCTCACTTTTTATGTTATTTTTATTTTTTTTATATGAACACAGCTTCTAACTTTACCTATTATTTTTTAAAATATATTAAAATCAAAATTAATACAAGATAAATTTATTAATAATACAAAGTAATTATCTTAAAATATGTTAAAATAAAGATTATAAACTTCAAAAATAAAAGAAAAAATCTCTCATTTATCTGACTCTCCATCTATATTCTCACCTTTCCCTTCTTTATTTTCACCTTGATTCTTGATTTTTTTCATAAAATCAGTCAGTCAGTATAGCTTGAACTTTCCCTACCGGAGGTAATCTTCTTCAGCTCTTCTATTTATTTAACTTAAATTATATATATTTTTAGTTTATTTCATTGATGGGAGTCCCATCATGGGCCACTTTTTTTTTGCTAGGACCCGTTTCTGCTTAGGACACGTTTTTTTGCTTTAAAACTTGGCCATTGGATGATAGTACAGACCCTGCGGGCCTGCTCACATGAGTCACATCTGCACTGCATAGGCTGTACAGTGTACAACTGTGCAGTGCAGCCCACAGTCATTACTTAACACGGTTTCTCACTTTTTATTTTATTTTTATTTTTTTATATGAACACGGCTTCTAACTTTATTTATTACTATAAATTATTATAATAATTAATAATTTTATGTGTATTATACCAATTTATTTATATTATAATGACACTTATTTATTAAACTATGTATTAAATTAATTTTTATTTATATAAGTTTAGACTTTAAAATAGTCATAATTTTAGAAAAATTGTAATAATCAGGTTCTATTGTTCTATTATATCACAAAAAAAATTAACTATATTATCAATTAAAAAAATATTGAAATAACTTAAATACAAAAACTTAATTAGTAATTTTGCATCTTCCAAAGCAAGAAAAGTAAATTTTAAATAAAAAAAATTCAATATATATATTATTTGATTAATATTTAAATATAAAAAATCTCACTTTAAAAAATATTAAAAAAACTTAAATATAAAAACTTAATTAATAATTTTGCATCTTCTAAAACAAGAAAAATAAATTTTAAATAAAAAATTTAATATATATATTATTTGATTAATATTTAAATATAAAAAACCACACTTAAAATTTTTGTCTAAGACTCCCCAATATGTTGAGCCGGCACTGTAACCAACTATAATTATTGTTAACCTATCAAAAAAAAAATTATAGTTAACCAATTATGAGTCTATGGCTTTGGGTCTTCGTTAGGTAGAAATTCTTTACTCTCCTTGGGAGGACCAAGCAGTGTCCAATGGTTCCCTCACCCAATAAAAAAGAGTTCATGTGCATTAATATAACAAGTTTAATTATAATATATATCACATCAAAATAAATATAAAAAGACCAAAATACCCCACTACCAACAACTTACAGCATCACAAATGGTGACCAACGATTGGTGACGTCTTTCAACCTCTCCATGCAACGAAATCTGGTGACCAATGTCTCTCTCTCCATAATGGAGGGAATTTCCACTCTATCAGGCGTGGGTGTGATGGAGCAAGATCTTCTAGAGTTTGATACTCTACAACGTAGAGTTCTTTTAATTTTAACTCTTTAATTTTTATAATAAATGATCTAGATAATATCATGTTAGCAATTAATTCACTAACTAAGCCTCTAAAATAATATTTTTTTAAAAATAAATTTTGAAATTTATTCTTAATTTTGCTCAAAAAAAAGACCCAAATAAATAAATAAATAAAGTAAACGGCATTAAGAATCAAAGGAGAGAGAAAAGATGTTCGCTTTCTCTTCAACATTTTTCTCTAGAAAATTATATTTTCATTTCGTCTCCCTCTCTATTTCGCTCTCTTCGCATATCTAAGTTATGTTGAATTTTTTGAGTAATATTTATTACACATACTCTGCTATACACACATAAAAAACAATTGAAATTGTGACTTGAAGTCACAATTTTCAAAAAACTATTTGACTTCACTTATCGTGACTTTGAGTCACAATTTCAGTTACTTATTCATATATGTAACAGAAGTGTGTAATAACTTTTATCTATTTGTTATTATGCCAACATTAGATCTACTCTCTCCATCATATAAATCTCAGCTTATTTGCAATAAGATCTTTCTAAATTCTTCATTTTTTGTCCATCCTTTTATTTTCCTGGAAAGTAAATATTTTCCCAATAAAGTTGCAAGTGTTATATTGGATTTAACAATGATGAATTATTTTCCAGAAGAGGTCTTAGAGCACGTTTTCGATTTCGTAACATTAATTGTTGTGGGATTGCAACAGATTTGTATGGAACAATTTTGCCTATGCCAATAGCAGCATTCCTAAGTCTATAGTACTTAGTTAAAGAGAGAGAAGGATACAGATGAACATCTTCTCCCCTCCCCCTTATTTCTTTATTCATTCTTTGCCAAAGAGAAACGTTGTTTATTGTAACCATTATTGATGTCTTTTACTTTTAACAAAGTTAACGATAAATGTAAGAGCTGTTTTAAAAATTATTATTTTAGAGGTTAGGTTAGTGAAATACTCTTTCCCAGACACGTTTATCCGATCTGCGCATTTGCTAATATATGATCATATTACATCACTTACACACAGATACAGCTATTGGTACTTGTAAAAATTAATTCAATCATCACTTAATACATGTACTGACTGGGATAAAGTGAGTGCAAGAGTGTCTCCCCATTTTTTGTTTGTTTCTCCATTCAGGTAAAGTAAAAGAAGCCATAAGCATTCACACCAATAAATGTATAACAGCATAAGTCCCAAATTTTGCCAAACCTACTCCAAAAATTACTCGAATCAACTTATGTATCAATTGTGCAAAATATTTTTTTTTCTACAATATTTGTGCAAATATACACAAGCATTATTGTTATGTATTTCAATTTTTTTTATTTTTTGCGTTTTATGAGGAAAAAATAAAAGAGTGAATGATGGTTATAGTATATGAAAAGAAAAAATAATAATAAAAAATAAAAATAAAAATGTCTTAAAAAAATAAAGTTTAAATTAGATAATTTGATGTTGATATTTTGAAAATTGATTAGGTAAAATGGAGAAAAAATATATTTTTTAAATTTTTTACACTAAAATAGATAAAAAATTTTGCATTGAACTAATATAAATGCTGTCTTGTTTGTTTTTGTCTGTTCAAAAGGGAGTGTGAATTGGTTATAAATGGTAATAATTGCACTTGCTCTCTTTTCTTCTTCGTATTTTTTCCCTCGAGTAATTATTGGACCGTTTGATAATGTTATTCTAGTAACGTTATTTATATTTTTAAAAAATATGTGTAAGTAAAAAAGTGTGTAAAAATACGTGTAATATTATTTAAATATTAAAAATTGTTGCTCATAATACTTTACCAAACAGTCCCTACCCTTGCATTCAGTTCTTCGGTTTTCTTTTTTCTTTTTTCTTTTTTAATAATTTTTCTTTTGTTACTTTATGCATAATATATATTAAAGGCTTTTAAATCAAGCCCACGTACTGTCAAAAGTGAGGTACGCTAAAAAAAAAAAAAAAGTGAGGTACGCTGCCGAGAGCAAGAATCAGTGGACCACCTTCTGTGGAGTTGGCCGCTTGCACGTAATGTCTGGGTTGTGGCTCGGGATAGACTGCAGAAATCACAGAATTTTTTCTTATTATTTCAGCAGCTGGAAGCTAAGTTGGAAACTCAGTAACTTGAGAGGTGGGCTGCAATAAGCTGGCATGGACTATTTGGAATGCAGGGAACAAATTCTATTTTTTAAAAAACCCAACCTCATCCTCCACAAATTTTGGAGAGAGCTTTTTGTTTTCTGGAGGGTTAGCAGAGGCTCATGCGGACTCAGATTCGACCATAGGCTGGGCATGCAATTGCGTTTTGTTGTCCCTTACTGTTGTTTTTTTTTTTTTTTTCTGGTGGGACTTTGCTCTGGCCTTTAGATTAGTCCTTTAGGTTTCTTTGTATACGTTTTTTCCTTTTGGTTTCATCTTAACAAAGTTTCCATCTTAATTTTATCTTAAAAAAGGTGATTCCACATAATTCTAAATATAATATATATTAGGCTTTTAGGATTAGGATCCAATGTCATGTGATATTACTTTCTTTGTCTTGCAGAAAATTTTTACATCGGTGCTTTTCTACTTTTTTTTATTTAATTTTTACTTCGGTGCATTTCCAATGTCATGTGATATTACTTGCCTTTGGGAAGCGCGTTTTGCGCTTTCTCTTCATTTTTTTTTTTTTAAAGCGCGTTTGGCTTTTTGTGGTTGTGATGTTTTCAGTGAGTTTCATGTACTGTTTATAGGATCCACAAACCTCTTTTTTAACATAACTTTCTTTAAAAATGAGTTTCACGACATTATTCACATATTTAAAAATTATTTTATTAAAGTGTTTTCAATTTTTGATTTTTGATTTTTAATTTTTAACATTTAGACCCTAAAATAATTGTGTGAGCCTTTGGGGTGGGCTGAAAATGGCGTTTTCAGTTCTGCGTTTTCAAGATTTTTTTTTTTCCACTGCACATGAACCGTAATGATTTTAAGGGACAAAAAACACTGTTCATACACTGTTTATGTATTGTTCACGCACTGTTTATGGGTTCCACGATACTATTCACATATTTAAAAATTATTTTGTTACAGTACTTTTAATTTTCAGTTTCAATAACAATAAGTTCAATCTAAATAGACTCTGTATATAATTGTACACCTTAAACGTAGGGTCACTCTACCGATACAAACTACGAAGTTCTTGTAAAATAGGGTGACAAAGACAGGAATTCAGGGCTTTTAAAAGAAGCCCACGTCGAGATCACTATGTAGAGGGGAAAACAAAAATAAATAAATAAATAAGGGAAGAACTAAGAAGAGTAAGAAGACGACAATTTCGGGTTAGCTTGAATTTTCCTCCGATCTTTGGTCACCAAGACACCAACTCACCCCTTGAAGACTACAATTTCAAGTGTCACTCACTGGCATCCACTCACCCATTCTAGTCATTTGTCAATCAAGTCGTTTTTGGTTTTTTCTTATTCTATTTCTAGACTTATCACACTAGCCAATAGGCCACGTGATGCATGCACATAAGGAAGACTTCACTTTAGACTTTTCAAATCTAATCACATTACATTATAGTCAAATAAATGCTGTTACAAATTTTAGGGTTATGCTTTTGGTAAAAACTAGATGGATTGCCGTATAATAACATCATTTTGTCTATATCTCGACATGGATAGTTGAATACAATATTACCAACGTCAATATATTTTATTTATTTGGCTGAGATTGTAAAGTCTATTTTAGTATGAGTAATAATTTATCACTTATAATTTATTAAAAAAATATTGTAAAAATGGTATAAGCCTAGCATTAATCAGCATTTTGAGAAGTACCATGTGAAAATCTTAGAATTGCTATTGTCAATCATAATCTGTTTGCACTTTGGCTACCAAGACATTCCAGGATGACTTGTCTCTTACCCAACAAGAAAAGGTTTATAATCTATATCCTACTTTCTTAGTTTTGTTTTTGATTTTGCATTTTGTTATAAGAATATTTTCCTTTTAATTTCACAGTCACTAATATTCAACCTTCTTTTTTTTTTTTTTTTTTGAAAAGAAGTAAGTAATATTCAATCTGAGCAGCCAGAAAGTGGCTTCAATTAGTTTGACTTCATTTTTCTGCGTTTTTTTTCTTATCTCTTTGAAATTTGTGGTAAAAAACTTTTCGATTTCTCAGATAGTGTGACGGATTTTCAACACACATTAGAGTTTTATGACTTATCAGTAGGAATATATAATTTCTTTTACTTTGAGCGGGCGTTTGGATTGCGTTGGGATGAAAAAATTTTGCTTTTTGTTAAAAAATGATGGATTTCATTGTACTGTTCATGTATTTTTTGGTACTATTTATGAGTCCCATTATATTTTTTGGTATTATTTCAACTAAGTTTTATTTTTATCTACAATATTTTTAATAATAAATTTTTAATTTTAATAAAATAATCGGTATCCAAACACACCAAAAAATTTTAGTTTGGACAACATATGCAAAAGTACTGGTGGTTATTCCAAGGGACGCCAAGACTTTTTTTTTTGCAGGTGGACTTGTTTCTTATTGGGGACCATAATTCGAAGGGAGACCAAGACTTTTTGTGCAGGTGGACTTGTTTCTTATTGAGGACCTAGCTATGGGCCATAAACGAAGAAGAAGGAAGGTTCGCATGGGTGATGGGCTTTGTATTTTTATTGAATCTAGCTTGTAACCCGTGCATATATATAAATACACTTAAAAATATAAAATAAGATACATAATATAATTCTTATATATATAATTTAAATACTACTATAATTCGAAGGGAGGCCAAGACTTTTTGTACGGGTAGGTTTTGATTTGAAATTGAGGACCTAGCTATGGGTCATAAATGAAGAAGAAGGAAGGCTCACATGGGTGATGGGTTTTGTACTTTTATTGAAACAAGCTTGTAATTCTATGCATATATATGAATACACTTAAAAATATACAATAAGATGTATAATATAATTCTTATATATATAATTTAAATACTATTGATAATCATTTTTATATTTTGTTAACTCTTTAAAAAAAATTTGTAAGGATATTATTAGGTATAAAATATAAATTGTCGATGTTTTTTTTTTAAATTATTGTGAAGCATTTTTTTTTACTATTCATTTATTCTAGACTCTTTGATTTTTGTACTTGTAAGGACACAATTTGTAACGACCCATAATAATGTTGGGTTCGCACGTAAAAATGCCCAAACAATATCATTTATAGAGTGTAGGTTTGAAAGGCTAGGCCTTGGTCACCAGACAGTGGTTTTTCATGGTGTTCATACATAATTAAATCGTGTTCGCTATAGGAGTCTTTCTCCTGGAAGCAGGCTGGGAAGCTCTGGTTTTTGGCCATTTTTCCCAGCTCCTTCTTTGGGGTTGCTTGTTCCTCTTTTTATATTAGCCTGTATTCCTTATCCTTCATCCACGTGTAGGATCGACTTTTCCAAGACTGATACTTGTCCCATCAGCTTATACCCAGAGTGGTTGGGGGTGGTTGTAAAAATTTAAGAGCATGACTCTATCAGGTGCAGAATGTTTTATTACGGTTCTAGCAGCCTTTTACTTGTGTTGTCCCCGCACTGTGATCACTTTTCCTTTTAGGGGCATTTATGGCATGCCGAGCAAGAGCTTGTCCTCGGCCATTTCCTTAAGCCGTCCATGACTCTCGTGATGCGTCCTCGGCGCAGGCCTTGGGCCTTAACATGAAATAGGCTGGGGTCACAAACTCTCTGGCCCCACAATAGCCCCTCAAAATCCTGCTGTCCGACCTCTTGGTCGAAGAGGAGGGTTTTGGGTGATGCCACGTCTTTATTGCGATCTGCTTAAATCTGCCCTTTATCAATGTGGGTGTCTTTTCATCTATCCAAGAAACACACCGGACTACGAGACATTCCTCTGAATTCATTCACGCTGCGTTCCTGCCGTTTCATTATCCGAAACGCGCCTTTAATGATTTCCCTTTACGAGACCATTTAAATTCGACGGTTATTGACAGCGTGGGGAAGTGGAATGGGTATATTCTCGTTTATAGATTTTCTTGGAAATTTGGATAGATTAAATGCCTCCCGTTTTGCCCTTCATATAAGAAGAAAGGCAAGAGGTTACTTCTCTTACACAGAGACCTTTGAATCCTTTTAAAGTCTGAAACTCTTAGCCTCCCCCAGAGTTTCCTTCATCCGCTAGTTTGTACCTTGAATTGTGATACGTTTGAGATAGGAGTGGGAATGAAGGGACCGTAACCTTCCCAGAAATGTCATGTTCTTCTGAAGTTCAAAATGGCACGGTCAGGGCAGGGATGGTAGAGACTCAAGATACTTCTCATCCTTCCTTCAGCCAAAATCCGAAGCAGGGGCTCGTCGCATCAAATTTTCGGTGCGACTGAGCTGGGGTCACCCATTATCAGTACCAGCCGCTCTCTTATGAGCATAGCTAACATAGCGCCAGCGTGTTAGGAGTCAGGACTGACGCAGGGACAAAGTATCCATGCTTCTTCCTCTCTTCCTTCACTGGTTCCTCCTTTTGCCTCCCCTTCTTCTTATTTCCCATCACCAGATTCATCCTGGTGTTTTTCCTTCTTCTTCTTCTTCTTCTCTTTTTTCCACCAAGGGAGGTTCTCCTCTCAATATGGGTGCTACTGGGGCAGAATTTGGCAAGACTTCGGAGCAAAGCTTTAAAAAGATTTCTGGTCGTTTGTTTGTTTTGTTGTTTTTGTAATTCGTTTTCTATATAGGCCTGTTTAGGCCCTTCATTGTACGCTGTAATACCTCTTTATATTAATAAAAATCAATATTGCTTTATTTTGTATATTCTACCTCTTTTTCCTGAAATGGTTATGCCGTAAATAGACGTACTACCATAAGATTTCTTTTTTATTTTTATACTCTGAACGATGCCCAGGGCCGAAATCCCAGTTAATAAGAAGACCTTACTCTGTGCTTGTTGAAACTATCCGGCATAATAATGCCGATTTGAATAAATGGTACTTAAGGTAAAAACCCTTACTAAGAAAAAAGAAAAAGATATTATGATGAGCTTATTAGAGTTGTCTGGCATAATAACGCCGACTTGAGAAAATAATACTTAGGGCCGAAACCCTTTACCGAGAAAAAAGATGTTATTATGAACTTATTGGAGTTATCATGTATAATAAGACCGACTTGAAAATGGGTTGTATACCCCAATCTTGAACGAGATGATGGTTGAATGCTCGGTGCCGTGTAGGAAGTAATCATCCGAGAATATATAACCCAAAATGAACTGCCCCTGCAGGTCGCTGAGTAATAAGCCGTTTCGCCATCTTCCTAATGTCTTTCATAGCCTTAGCCTCTTCTGGTATTTGGTCCGAGGATTAGGCGTCTTAGAATTCTCTTTAAGTAGCTGACTTTCCATAGGTTTGAGTCCGAGGATCATGCAATACCTTATCTCTGTCCAAAACTTGATTTTTTAAGTAGTTGGTTTCCCCATAGGTGTGAGTCCGAGGACCATGCAATACCTTGGTTCTGTCCAAAACTTGATGTCTTAAGTAGTTGGTTTCCCCATAGGTTTGAGTCTGAGGACCATGCAATACCTTGGTTCTATCCAAAACTTGATTTTTAAGTAGTTGGTTTCCCCATAGGTTTGAGTCCGAGGACCATGCAATACCTTCGTTCTGTCCAAAACTTGATTTCTAAGTAGTTGGTTTCCCCATAGGTTTAAGTCCGAGAACCATGCAATACCTTGAACCTGTCCAAAACTTGATTTTTAAGTAGTTGGTTTCCCCATAGGTTTGAGTCCGAGGACCATGCAATACCTTGGTTCTGTCCAAAACTTGATTTCTAAGTAGTTGGTTTCCCCATAGGTTTGAGTCCGAGGACCATGCAATACCTTGGTTCTGTCCAAAACTTGATTTCTAAGTAGTTAGTTTCCCCATAAGTTTGAGTCCGAGGACTATGTAATACCTTGGTTCTGTCCAAAACTTGATTTATAAGTAGTTGGTTTCCCCATAGGTTTGAGTCCGAGGACCATGCAATACCTTGGTTCTGTCCAAAACTTGATTTTTAAGTAGTTGAGGGAATTAACCCCTCGGCTGTGGTGTGGGACCTTGGTTTAAGGGGATTAGCTCCTCGGCCAAGCCCCTAGAACCATCCGTGCTGCTGACGCTACGAAACACAGCCCCTAGTGAAGAAACATAGCCCCTAGTGAAGAAACATAGCCCCTAGTGGAACTTTACTCTAGAACACTACAACCGGCTGCTAGAAATGACAAGGGGACTGTCTCAACCTACTGCCAGTGCCAAAACACAAGCCTTTCTCACAGACGGCGCCAATTGTAAGGATACAATTTGTAACGACCCATAATAATGTTGGATTCGCACGTAAAAAAGTCCAAACAATATCATTTATAGAGCGTGAGTTTGAAAGGCTAGGCCTTAGTCACCAGACGTTGGTTTTTCGTGGTGTTCATACATAATTAAATTGTGTACGCTCTAGAAGTCTTTCTCCTAGAGGCGGGCTGGGAGGCTCTGGTTTTTTGCCATTTTTCCCAGCCCCTTCTTCCGGGTTGCTTGTTCCTCTTTTTATATTAGCCTGTATTCCTTATCCTTCGTCCACGTGTAGGATCGACTTTTCCAAGACTGATACTTGTCCCATCAGCCCATACCCAGAGTGGTTAGGGGTGGTTGTAAAAGTTTAAGAGCATGGCTCTGTCAGGTGCAGAATGCTTTATTGTGGTTCTGGTAGCCTTTTACTTGTGCTGTCCCCGCACTGTGATCACTTTTCCTTTTAGGGGCATTTATGGCATGCCAAGCAAGAGCTCGTCCTCGGCCATTTTCTTAGGCCGTCCATGACTCTCGTGATGCGTCCTCAGCCCTGTATCTCCTCGGCGCAAGCCTTGGGCCTTAACATGAAATGGGCTGGGGTCACAAACTCTCTGGCCCCACAGTACTTAATAACTCACTTGGATGAATATTAATGATATGGTCTCACATTTGATTATAAAATTAAGAAATAAAACTCTTTAAGAATAAATAATTTAGGACATGTGGAACAAAATTGGAATTCTAATTTGGAATTCTAATTTGAGTTTCTCTCTACTTCACCTATTATTATATATATACATTAGAGAGAGTGATTTTAAAAATATATATATAATCATTGAGTTAGCGATTTTCTTTAAAAAAAAATTATTTATTTGTTAAAAGTGAATAAAATATAATTGTATATAGAGTAATTCAGTCTTTTTAAAATTTGTACATAAGCAAACAAATTAAGAAATGTTGAAAGAAAAAACCTTTATCAAACAAACACTGGATATAGATATATATATAAAATGTGAATAGTTACTGAATATAGACATTTTATAGGTAGACTTTTTTTAATAATAAAAATTTTAATAAATCTAAGTATGAGTGTAAAAGTCAGTGAATATAGATATATAAAAATGTGAATAGTTTATTCTTTGTATTAGTGGTAATTCAATGAGCTACAAAGTAAATTAGTTACAAGGTGTCCTTTTTGTGAAGTTGCAATTTTTTGATAAAGAGATTAAATTTTATAAGGATATGGTGTAAAACTAAAATTTTACCATTTCAATCACAACATGTCATATCATCATATTACATATTAAAGAATAGGCACAACCACACTAAATCAATTCTAATACCCATTCGAAAATTCAACTTAACTGTGAATTTATTGAGAAGTTATTATGTGTTGTAGAATGTATTGAATTTTAAGTAAAAAAAACTAACATGTTAATCTCTTATTGGACAGTGTAAAACATGATAAGTTTTACACTCGACTCTTTGATAAATCAAGTTCTGTTGTTCTATGCTTTAATTATTGTACTCTATTTTAGCTTTTCCTAAAAAATTTAAAAAAAAAAATGAAGAACAAATCATTGTATTCTAGAAATTATATAGATTTTGTTTTATTTATATTTGGATATGAAAAACTTAAAAAGAAAGAAAAAGAGAGAGAGAAAAAATTAATTGAATTTGAAAATGATATCTAGGTAAATTTTTTACTAGTAATAAAAAAAATAACATAAAATGTAGGTGAAAATATCACAAATGGACAAGAAATTCATTGAAAAAGTTAGTGGATAAGTCATATCAATTGAAAATGAAATGTTGGTGGAACTTATATATAAAAACTTGATTAGTAACTTTGCATTTAAAAAAGTAAGAATAATAAATTTTAAATAAAAAAAATGATATCTAACACTAATATATATATATATATATATTTAATTGATATTTAACCATAAAAAACATCAATTAAGTTGTTGTCTTAGGCCACAAAATGACTCTGACATCCCTGCAGAGACATGTAGATTGGAGCCTATTGATTGTCGGTTTCTCAAAACTCAAAAGCCCTAAGCTTGCTTTGGATTCTCTTGCTGTATTGTAAGGAAAAATTTGCATGAGACGCATAAGTACTTGAAAACTTAAAAATTGTAAATTATATATATTTCAGCTTTATATAACAAGCTTCTCACAGCACATGGGCTCATGGTTATCAGTATCTCAATCCGGAACTTAGAATCTTAAGATCCTAAGACACTACATTCTTAAAACATCTTAGTTCTCACTAAGATCTTTATTGAAGTGGAATTCCAATCTCATAGCGAAGATCATGTGCTATGGAGGAAAATTCAATTTTTTGTGTGTGCTTATTTTGGGTCTCCAAATAGAGCCCTAAGGCCTCAGATTGTTTTAAAAAATCATAATAAACAGACTAGCTTAGTGGCTCCAACCCAAATTGATAAAAAGGACATTAAAAAAATGAAAAAAAAAAAAAAAAAAAGGTCCAAGTCTCATGTCACCTTAACGGGTTAACGTAATCAACAAAATCACAGAAGACTAAAGAGAAGAAAAGAGACTACAAGGTAGGGAGCGAGTGCAAGTGTAAGCATGGTGATGCTGCAGTGACAGAGACCATCAGCACCAACAATGATTTTTTTTTTTTTTTTTTTTTTTTTTTTTTTTTTTGTAATTCCGATGTTAATTAGCTACTTAGTTGTCTAACATAGCCACTCACTAATTATAATTTCTCAACATTAGAAATATTATTTGATGAATCTTACTATCTTAATAATTACTTAATAGAATTGTTATTTGTTTTGTGTTGTTTATGTGAGACATTAGATATTGTTATTTGTTTTGATTTGTTTATGTGAGACATTACATATGTCTGTGGTGTTAGAACTTAGAACTTGGTATTTGTAAGTTGTAACTTTTGAATTTTGAACTTTATTTATGTATTTTTATTTTGGTACTTTGTTTTTTATTAGTAATTTGTATAAAAAATTACATTTGTTCAATGTTTCTTTAATCAAAAAGTATGATCTTACAATCATTGTGCCTATCCAAACCCTCTCATTGATCGCTTGTAAGATCTCAATTCTGATAACCTTGTATGGGCCCCACATACTAATGGGAATCACAGCAATGAAGCCAGAAAATTTTTTTAAGAGAGGAAGTTAAACATTTATTTATTACTTATATATTGAATGTTTATAATTTTAATTAAACATATGATATTTTCTTACATTAAAAAAAAAATCATATTTACATCAAATAAGTGTTTACATCTTTGAATTTTTAAAATAAATAAAAAAAGTAAGTTTTTACATGTCTAAAAATAAACAAGTCAATTTAATAAAAATAAAATATAATTAAATTATATATAACATACATTAAATATACTTCAATTTAATGAGTTATATATGATATAAGAGTAATTAGAGGGAATAAAAAATACAATCGCCAACTATATAAATAAATTACGTGTTTTAAAAAAAATCTAGAAGAGATTATTCTTGAAATTTATATGCAAAATTATTTTTATATCAAAAATACAAGAGGGAGGGAGGATTTTTGCAACAGTGGAGGGCCCCCTCCCCGTCCCTCCGCTCATGGAGATCCACGTATTATAGGAGGCTCGCTGCGTTGACACGTGACATATCTTCTCTCCAACACGTAAAGTGATTCCACGTTTATCACATTTAATTTAATGATGAAATCATGAAAGCAGTCTAGGAAAACGTGTTTGTTAGGAACACAATGGTCAAGCCCACCTTTATTTAAGACCAAAAGAATTCCATACATTTGTTTTTATTAGTAGACGTAGCGAAAGCGAACTATAACTTTTTTTTTTTTTTTTTTGGTATACACTAATAAATATATATAAACCATTTATAAGAATATAAGACCCACGCTATATTTGGCATGTTAAATACTATAGATTCTCAACCAAATTATGAGGATGTTTTCGCTTTTATCTTTAACCAGATTGGTATATCTTGTGATTTGAAGCTTAATGGGTTATTTTAGTTGATGAAATGGAGAGGAAGTAAAGGGAGGGGTGGAAGTAGGATTCAGATCTTATAGATTTCTTAGAGTACTCTATCAAATAGATTTCCTTAAATCTTAACCAACTCCAATGATTGAATGGTTTTGATTTTGTCATGCTAACATTCTACTAACAATAATCTTAATTGTTTTGTTTGTAATATTATTTTATTATTTTAAGAATATTGTTAGTAAAATGCTAACATAATAAAATTTAAACCATTAAATCATTAAAGTGTAGTTAGAATTTAAGGAAAATTATTGATAGAATACTCTAGGAAATCTAGAAGATCTGAATCCGTGAAAGTGTGGTGGGAGAGTAGTAAAGATTTGGATTCTCATTTTATAATCATGGACTCGCAACAATCAATCATAAACTGGATTTGACCCATCATCTACCAAAGATCTCTGCTAGTTACCATTCTTGGGTTGTGGTATGCTTTACCGGAAATGAGTGTATATGTGGCCCATCTTTCGTTCTTTCTCAGTGAGCAGGCATATATTTATATTTTATACCCTTAGGTATTTATATGCTCAATGTGCTTTAAAATTTATTGAACTACATACTCTCCCAACCTTTACTGCTGGTGTAGTTGAAATTGATCCTAATAATTCATCATGAGTTAAATCTATAGAATTGATGATTTTATTACCCAGACGTTGTCCTGAGGCTTACAACCACAAACTCTTATTTTCAAAATAAAAATTGACCGTCTAAAATTTTTAGATGTTCCATCAACCCATCACTGCAAAGCCTTCAACCCAAAGATCAAAGACAATAATGGTATAACAAAGACCTGTCACACAATGGCTGGCCCAAAAACAAGGGTTTGGTACTTGGTAGTTGGTACTTTTTGAACCAGCAGTAAGATACAACCAATTCTTTTGGGCTGGAACCCATCTGACCTTCACTGAATTGATTAGATGATATCATAAATTGACCCTTCAGACTCCCCAAAAATATGACATATATATTGATATATTTACTTCATCCAAAAAAAAAAGGACGACAAACTGTTAATAATGTGTATCACATGTGACTTCAAGCTAGTAGTATCTGAGGTTCAGGTGATAGCTCATTAAAAACAGGCATTGAGAAGTTGAAATTTTCAAGTGGAGATTGCTAAGAAACGATTGGAAAAATGGGACGACACAAAAGAGCCTCTGCTGAAGAACTAATGAGCTTGCTGACATTGATTCACAAGTGTCAAAATTTTGGGCCTGGGTCGTAGGAGATGGACTTACAACAATCAATCATAGACATGATTTGACCCACCTACTAGCAAAAAATCTCTGGCTAGTTAACAAGCCTGCCCATCATACTTGGACCATGGAAGGAATTGAGTTCTAGTGTGCTTTACCGGGAATCAGCCAATAATGTGGCCCATCTTTCGTTCTTTTGGCATTAATTTGCTCAGTGTGCTTTAAACTTTATTGATCTACATATTCTCCCAGCCTTTACTGCTGGACTAGTCGAAATATCCTAATAATTAATCCATGAGTCAAATCTATAAAATTGATGATTTTATAGATTTGTTAGGTGACATACTGACATGCACGCTTGTGTGCAAATGAGCAAATTCTATCATGCTGATTTGATCCGAAAATTATACCTGACAGTGTTAATTTGCACATGAACATCCAACGATTGCAAACTCTCTAGTGGGCGATAAAACAGGACGGGACCTCGTATTACAAAAATATGTAGTGCATTTGTCCTCCGAATTGTACCATTGATGCTTTTTTTTTCTTTTTATTCAAGTTACGAGTAGAGGAGAGGGAATTTGAACATTGGTTGTCCTTGTGGAAGATACCAAACAATGCTACTGAGTACCATGGATTCTTCTTAGTAGATTCTTAAATTCAATAATAACAGTTTCTCACAATGAAAAAACATGAAACAAGCCAAGATGGCAGAATTGAAGCTAAGTGAACCAAAAAGACTAATATGAGATGAGATCATTGTTGTTGGACCATATATGCATATAAAAAATAAAAATAAAAAAAGATTGTACCCAGCACAAAGTGTTGTAGGACCATACATGCATGAATTCAAATATTAATCAATTATGCAGTTTATTAGCCAATGGATTTTTAGAATGGGTTAGTAAAGAGGTCGAATGAGGTGGGGACGAGTATCTGGATCTAAATTCAGTAAATCATGAATTCTTTTATTACAAAACAGGGGCCTTGGCCAACAAAATCTATATTGTTTACATTTACAAATTAAAGCACTCCACAATTTCCTTTTTTATCCTACACATTGAATTAGTAAATCGTAACGAATAATCTAAAAACAAGAAGCAAAAAGTTATATCCACGAGAACAAACAAAACCAGTGCTCACCTTCTGAGAATGTTTCAGCTGCCACTAGAAGTGCAAGATTTTACATCTGTAAACATGCATAGAGATTCCGCATCAATCTACTTGCATGCGAATGCCATCTGGTTTGTCTCTTTGGTCTGAGGCATCTTCATCCTCAAAACTGGGGGGAGAAGCATTGGATCTCATTATGTGTTTGCATGTCCTGAACAACAAATCCGTGGAGGCATCAGGTTTAATTTTAAAGGTGGAGAAAGCCAAAAGAAAAAGATGTAATGGAAAGAGCAACAAGATGAAAGATAACGAACAAACACAAAATGTCAATGAAAAGAGAAAAGATTAAAAGAATAAACAAGTTCCATAAAAATTTCCACTGAAATTAACGTTATATAAAGGCAGATGTTTGTAGGATAGGATCTTCACGTGACCAAATCTACTAGCAGCTAATTAAAAATATATTAAGTAATAAACTTCTTTCAAGGATTTGGTGTGGGATTATAACTGAAATTCAGTATGAACAGCAGTCAGCAATTTAAACTCTATATGTAGACTCCCATCTCTCAGATTTTTTAAATCAGTACTTTGTGAAGTGAAGATACTAAAGAATGAGAACAGTACATGTCAAAGGCCTCTGACTTTCTCTTGATTTCATTTGACCATAATATTGGATCAGCAGTTTTAGGCAAAGAATTCTGATGTTGGAGTTTCTCTTGCAACCATTGTTCTGCTTTATTGCATTCATCAATGACCTGCAAAATAAATAATCAAATAGTGAACTGTGAAGCTAGTCACAAAGACTGTTTCACCACCAACGAAGTAATGGACAAGGATCATACCACATCTCTCTCACTGACAGGATGTGATACTACAACCATCCGATAATTTGTGATGCAATCTAATAGATCCTTACTAGCTCGGGCTCGTGCCCCTTCCTCTTTATATCGGTTTTCAATGGGATCAACCAGCTGTTACAACCCATAAGTATCATTTAAGGGGAAAAATATTCATAAAAAATTGTAGAAAAATTATAAATTATTTATCACCTTTTTAAGATACTCCAGCTTTTCAGTATAAGCATCTACAGATTCATCAAATCCATCCTCATAAAGCCACTCTTCTGTCTGTTGAAGATTATAGGATATCCCTTCCCTCTCCGACTCGGTGGAAAAGCCACAGTATGTATGTAATATCTATTCACATAATTGTGTTATTCTAACATCTGGAACAATCAAGTCTAATAAAACAGTCCAAATACCTAAATTCAATTCAGTTATAATTTAAGATTCACATATGAAAATTTAGATATGGGCCAAGACAATGCTGGACTTGACATGAAAAAAATTTACCAGGACATCATGACAGAATGACAGGATACAGATATGGGGACCCTGTTCAAGTCACATCCACTTAGTTGAAACTTCTTAAGGTCACCAATGATTCAAATTCAGAGATTCAATCATCAGTCAAATATACGAGGAAAATTCATACGTAAATTTTCATTTCAAATCCTGTCAAATACATATTTTTGAAAAATTCATAAATAAACATTGAGCTAGAATTTTCATGAACAAAGATTGCAAGTTTTTGGTCTTAGTTTCCATCAAAATCATAGGGGAAAAGAAATTTCAAATGCAGCCATTAAAGAGCATTAACAAATGTTTCAGGTGAAAAAGGGAAAAAAGAAAAGGCATATTTTTACAAGGGGGAAAGTTGTAAGTTTCATACTTCAAATGTGATTAAGACTTGACATAAGTAAGGCTCAAAGGAACAGGCCCAGAGAGAAAAATTAAAAAATTATAAAAAAAATTATAAAAATTATAAAATTATATAAAATAAAAAATAAATAAATAAAAAATAAATAAAAACACACACACACACACACACTGCCTACAAGGAAAGTCTAAAGGTGCACACCACATTGACCTTTTGATATGCTCTTTTTTTTATACAAGTACTTTTTTATAAACTCATTACATCAAGGAATTGAATAAAGTATGCCATATGAGAACATCAGTTCTGTTCCTATACACAACTACAAGAAGTTTATAGCATATTCTACAAAGGCTGTGCTAAGGTGAAATAGGTATGATTCAATTTTTTCAGCAGCAGGCTCCCCTAGCCTGAGAAGGGGGCTTTAGATTAGGGATTATAACTCAACCATTCATTCTGAATTTTGATGTTATACCTTATCACGCATCTCGTAGACATAAGACTCCAATGCATTTTTCATTTCTTTTGCATGCTCCATCTTTAAGTCTTGTTGCACCAGCTGATGTTCTATCTTTTCAGCTTCTGAGAGATCTGCTTTTGCTATTCCACCAAAGACACTCTCACTAACAGGAATATCCAGCCTTTTGACAAACTTGCTTTTTCTTAGTCCATCGCCCTTCACAAGGAAATTCAATTTCTAAACTTCCAACTTATCACACATAAATACAGAAGAATGTCATTGGTTCAATGCTATATAGCATATACATGACTATCTGGCCTGCTATATAAGATAAAGGTTTTTGAAGGTGAGGAGAACTGCTAATGAAAGCAAGCATACTTTTTAATTTTCCAGAGAATGTTGGAATGCAGTAAATTAATAATGCGAATGCATCTAGAACTAAGAAATGCATACATAAATGGTTATCCAACTGAACTTCTTACAGAAGATACAGATGAAGGTTTCATCCGTTTAAGATTACTATCTTCAGCACTATTTGGGACAGCAGAAGACCCATGATCGGCTTCAGCCTCCATCTTTGTTGAAGTCAAATGATCATCACTCTTTGCAAGGGAATCATCATCTACATTATCTTCTAATAGCTGATTCAGTAGAAAGCACTTAAAAGAAATTAGAAAAATCTTACACAAAAGTCTCAGGCTCAATATGTTCAGCATACCAATTGATAGAATTGTACACTTACTGAGGCTGATACTACAGTAACAATTCCATGAATGTTTAGCTGCACTCTAACTTTAACTTTTGTTGCTTCCATGTTAGAAACTTCGAATGGGCCAATCTAGAGAAATGGAAAATCATAAATCAAGCCTAAAGAAACCAATGAACAAAACTAAATAGTCAAACAGCTTGGAGATTGGGAAATCTAGGGTTCAATATCCCCTATGCTGAAGAAAGGGGCCCAAAAGACATTGGTTATAGAAAAAAGAGACTGAAATATAAGTACCTCGCTTAAAAAATAAATAAAAAATTAAGCAAGAAAGGAAGAAAGAATAATTACATATTTAGAAACAAAAACAAATTTGACCCATCTGTCACACCATCCTCAATTTTGGAAAAAATCATGCAATATAGATTACATTAAGACCCACTCCTACCCCCAAATAGGCCATTGCTAAGTTCTAACAGGGATTAAATTAAATAAGATTGTAAGTTTCAGGATTCATGCTAATAACCTACCCAATGCATCCTGCTCTTCCATTCTTAGGAATACTATGTAAAATGCGAGTAACAAAATATCTAATAAGTTTTTGTCACTGATTAATGCAAAGTTTATAATGTTGAAACATTCTTACCAAGGCTTACTATAGGGAAAGGGTGAAAACAGACAGAAGGAAAAATAGATAAAGATCACCCTGAGAAGTGTTTTACTTCTACATTACACAATGTTTGGATTAGGGAAGAGGAGAGGAGTATAGAGAGGAATGGAAGTGGGGATTTAATTCTCCCTTGCTTGGGTGTTTTTTAAAAGGGGAGGAGAAAGGATTTGAGAGGGTTTGGAGGGATTTTTTTTTTTTTTCTTTAATTTCTTCCAATTTGGGGGAATTTGGAGGGGAAGGCATTCAAATTCATTGAATTTTTGTGTACTTCCTATTTTTCCCATAATATTTTTTATGTATAGAGCTTAATAAATCAAGGATATAATTGCCAATTTCTTTATACATTATCATTTACTCTCCTTCCAGCCCTACAGCCATACAAAGGGAGGGGCATCTACTCCCCTTTCTACTCCTCTCCTCTCTTCTACCTCCCCGTCTTATCCTATCCTCCTCCCCCTCCCAACTTCCAAACATAGTGTTACAATTGCCAAGCACCCAAAAGGTGATTATGTCTAGTGGTCCAATTTTTAAATTTCAACCACAAACATTGAAATTCACACTCACTAAAGAAGTTGAAATTATGTGAATTTATATATTGCCTAAACCACTTGCATGCATGATTTAGATTTAATATAATTTTGACATGTCTCAAAATTTACATACACAATGAAAAAATCATGTTCAAGAGGAAGTTGTACCATAAAACTGCTGATTTTAGGTGATACACCAGAAGGCAATTCATTTAGATCAGCATAATAAGCTTCCATAGAGAACGTATCAGTTCTATGCAAACAAAAAATCTTAACACTTGGAAATGGCCGGTGTTTCTGCAAAAGAGCACTATTCGACAAAGTGCAAATTGGACCTTCTTTTGTTGAGAATCCTATGGAGAAAGGAAATGCATCTTGAACCTGCAAATAGTAAATATTTTTAACATCATAATCTTAAATAGGAACAAAACTTACATAAACATAAAAGTGCAGGCATCTCTACTTATATTCTGGTGTAAAAAAATTGCAGGCATCTCTACTTATATTCTGGTGTAAAAGTGCAAGTATCTCTACATATATTCTGGTCGTGTGCACATATCTGTGCCTAAAGAAAAGCAAATTGAAGACAACTTAAAAATTATGATGATCCATGTTTGTTTCAAATATAACTCATTTTTACCATGGTTATTAATGAAATCAAATAGCAAAAAAAGAAGATACAGAGGATGCCACTGCATAGTTCTGTATCCATATCTCCACTCCCAGGACCCCACTTTGGTAGGCCAACACTTGGTAATGATCTTTAAAAAAGCTCATGCCCTCTCTCATTAAAGTTATAAATAAATAAATAAAATAGAAATATAAAATATAAAATATAAAATACAAAAAGATTGTCCCTGAGGGGCTATAGGACAATCTTCCAAGAAAAACATATTAATAAAGGGTAAACATTACACTATTAAGCAACATGGACACAGGTACGTGTACGACACAGCGACACAACATTTTTTGAAAAAATAGGACATGGGTACGGTGGGACACATCTATTAAATCATTGTTAAATTTTTTTTTTTCTATATATTTTCAAGCATTTATTTTTCATATAATATTAAACATATATCAATTTAAAAGCAAAATGGATAATAAAGTGAATTCATGACTAATAAAGGATGTTTAGAAATTAGAATAAAAACCAAATATAAGAATATTTATTACTTTTCAAATGCACTGTTACTACTAGAGCATGAATGCTCTCTTTGTTTTGTGAAATTGTATTCGATTCCTCTTGTTCTCATGTCCCACATTTTTATTTTTATTTTTATTTTTAAAAAGGACATGGCTGGGACATGCATGGAGGTGTGTCCCAGGTGTGTCACGTGTCCGTGCTTCATAGACATTACAAGTACATTATAGCCAACAACTACTGCATAGCAGTTCTAATTTTGAAGTACTATCTTTTCAATATTAACTAGGAATGACACCCTTGGAAAATAAACAAAGAATACAAGGGGACAAACATCTGATAACATAATTGATATAAAAATCAAGTAATGAATAATAGTAGAAATCATTTTATCTTCATAGAAACACTGGAAACTTTGCATTTGTGGATAGATAAAGACAAACCTCATATTCTCTGACCCGGTATATTGGGCTAAGCATTGCACACTGAAGAGCACAACCACGAGCCACACACTCACTTGCATTGATTGTCCGGCTTGGTTCTCTGTTAAATAGAGAAGTTAAAATCCTAGTAATAGCTGGTATCCGAGACCCTGAGCCTACAAGCTCCACTGAGTGGATCTTCTCTACAGTCAAACCAGAGTCAAGCAAAGCCGTATGACAAGGAACACTGATTCTCTCCAACAAGTTTAATGACAATTTCTCAAATTCGTCCCTTTTAATAAAACCTTTAACATCCTTCTCATCCATCAAGCACTCTATAGTTAGTGGCGCCTCTGCATTCGCACTCAGAACCTTCTTTAGTTTCTCACAAGACGCCCTCAACCTAATAGACGCTTTGGCATTTGCATAGACATCAATATCATACTGCTCCTTGAACTGTGCCGCAAAATATCTGAACAGAACCTCATCAAAGTCTCTCCCTCCCAGGTTCCTGTCAAAAGCATGGGAAATTATTTTCATTTGTCCACTCTCAAACGATGCTACACAAACTTGTGTGTCGCAATGACCAATGTCGACAAACACAACATAAGTTGGGCCTGCAACAAAGAAATCATTCTTGTAAATACCATAGCCAAGTGCTGTAGCAGTACAGTCATGCATCAATCTCAGCGGCCTCAGTCCAGCAATTGTTGCCGCATCCAAATAAGCACGCCTCTGCAAATCCGTGAAGTAAGAAGGAATCCCAATCACACAATCCGAAACATTCAATTCAAGATCCTTCTCAGCTATTTGCTTCAAATGAGAAAACAGCATCCCCAGAATCTGAACCGGAGAGAATGTACGCATCTCACCCAAATATTCTAAACGAATTAAAACACCACCATCCTGACCTTCCAAACATTCAAAAGGGAACAACCTAAGGTCATTCTCAATATCCGGCTCCCTAAATGTCCTACCAATCAACCTCTTCACTTGAGATATCGTGGACCTAGGATTCATTGTCGCACTAGCAGCCCCAACGGAGCCCATGAACCGCTGCTTCTCGCCAAACGACACCACAGCCGGTGTTTCCCTCTTCGACTCATCATTCAGCAAAACATCAATCCCGCGTTGCTTCGCAACCCCAATTACACAGTTCTCATTTCCAATATCAAATCCCACCACACTCATTTTTTTTCAACTAATACAAAACCCTAAACCTCACAAAACCTTTCTTTTGATCACTATAATTGAGGAATTGGCCTCAACAGCACCACATTGTATCCGTCATATCCAAATTGAATTCAACAAAATTCAGTAAAACCTACCACAAAATCATCAAATTCACCAAGCTCAAATTCATGAATAATTAAACTAAACTCAATCAACTAAAACTAACAGTAAAATTTATCAATTATAAACTAATAATCAGCTACGCAGAATTTCATATAAGCCTAAAAAAATCACACTCAAAAGCAGCTCAATATTCAAACAACAAGCAATAAATTTCAAACAGCAAGCAACATTTCCGTTTGGTTGCTGAGAAACCCAAGGAAAAACCACAAGAAATCATAATTTAGAGTTCAAAAGTTCAATTAGCTTTTTTTTTTTTTTTTATTATCTTCCGACACTTTCTCGGCAACCAAACAGAGTTCTAAGAAAAATGAAAAATCGAATATGTACCTAAAAGACTCCGAGAATGTAGAGCGTGTATGTTTGGATTGTAAATCAAAAAATCGAATTCAACAGCAAGATCACGATCGAAGATCTCTGCAAAAAAACAAACGAAACCAAACAAAGAACAGAAAAAATGGGTTTTCCCAATTGGTGAGGCAAAAAAAACAAAAAAAGTGGGAAAGACTTGTTTGCGGCTTTTGATAAAGTGAGGTGAAACAAACAGAGTCTTAACAAACACACACACACTAGTCTCACAGACTCAACAGGGATCCGGATCCTCTCCATTTCAATATGAAATGGAGAGTGTCCAGTTAAGGGCTGAGATTGATTTAAAATCAATCTATGGCCTAAAATCAGCCACGCCATTTAAAATACACTTAACAGAACAATGAGCCTTAATTAACGTTAGTTTTCAACGTTTCTTTTGTCTCTATGGGTTCTCCCTTTCTCTGTCTCTCTCATCAGAGATCCATGGCTCCTTCAACTTTTACCCACACGACCACTGAACCGACATCACTACAACGATGATGCTCCAACAACCTCTCCACCCCAGTCATGAATCAATGGTTTTTCGGCCATGGCTGGGCTTTGTTGAGAGTGAGATGAGTGGAAGAGCCCAGAGTCAAAAGAAGAAAACCCAGCCATGGCCAACTTCTCCTTGCACGCACATCACCGCCATTGACAGATCTTATGACCGGAATCACCTCGAATATCTAGTAAGGAAGGTTTGATATCAGCTTACATCACTACAACGATGATGCTCCAACAAGCTCTCCACCCCAGTCGTGAATCAATGGGTTTTTTTTTTTTTTTTTGTTTTCTTTTCCAAGTTCATCCCCTTTCTTTAATTGAATTTTCCCCCCTTCCTTGCTATATATCTCTGGTAACTGTAGAGTGAAGACTGTAATTGGTGTATGGGTCTCTCTCATCTCAATTTGTCTCTATTTTGTCTTATTTTAATTTTCTTTTTGTTTGCCGAGACCTTTTAGGACTTATTTTGTTTCAGTTTTGATCCGATTGGACTTTCTTATTGACGGTGAAAAGCTTGACCAGTTGGTCTATGTTTGCTGCTTCTTTTTTTGCGTGTTTTGTAATGGTTTATTTTGGTTAATACATATCATTTGATCATTTAAAAGGGAAAAAAAGAGAGACCATGTTGAAAGATTAATATGGATTTTTTCCAACATCAGACTATATTGAAAGATTAAATATTCAAGTCTTACCACTACCATGATTAATATGGATTTCAGCAATATGATAAGCACCAGATGATTGAAGAGCAGCAATGTGCCGGGTTGAGTGGTGAACTTTGTCACCTTGTGATTTTAGTTTGAAGTTTGAACAAATTGAAACAGGATTATGCTTCATTGCTTAATAATAATTTTGAACATTGAAGTTTGTGACAGTGTATCAGGGGTTAAGTTACATAAGCTATGAAATAAAATCAATGACATTATCTGTTTGATTAAATATCAAATTTTTTGCTAACAAACTCATTCAAATTTTACACTAGTACAAAGGAAATTTTGAATTCAAGAATCTTCATTGAAAGTCTACCTGGGCAGTGATCCAAAAATGATCAAAAGTTTATTAAAATGAACATTTTGATCACAAGACCATGAAGCCATGATAACAAGAGTTCTATTGAAACCATAACAACATGATTGTTGACAATACATGATTCTCATAGAAAATTGGGCAAGAAAAAAGAAGAAGAAAGTCTTGCATCCTTGAAGATCTACTTTTTGAGAATATTTTGCAGATTCGGACAATTTCTGATGGCTTGACTCCCCAACAATTATACCAAAATGATGCCCTACAGAAAGGAGAAAATAAGAAAGAAGGCTTGTTAGATACAAAAAATATCAATATGCCTCACAACATAAGTAGGTCTCAGCATTAAACAGTTTTCAAGTCCTAGCAAAGTTCTTTAACAATTTTCAAGCCTTCTTTCACTCAGGTATAAGGAGGCCTTTAAAAATGGACAATCCCAATCTCAAGATCACAGCTAGCTGACTCAAAACCCTGTCTCCAACAGGGATTGGCAACTCATCATCAAAGTGGCTGGGTGCAGGCAAAGGAAATTCAAAATGGAGTGGTTTTGCATATGAAGCAAAGGACTTCAGGGTAGATTTAATCTTCAGTGGGGAGCGAGTAGTGTTTCAGCATCTTACCTAGTAGCAGTTCAGGATGCAATCGTGGAGGCTTCAATAAAAGCTAGACTTTGGTTTCAGACAAATTTTGCAACAAGATGGATTCGATCAATGCCAAGAGAAGTCTTTAATAATATATCAATTCTTGTAAATACAAAACCAAACTGCCATAAGAGATTTTAAGATTACCTCATTTAAGCCTTTTTTATTTGACAAGTGATACATTTTTTTTTTTTTTAGAGGAAATCTATATACAAGCAGCATAAATAATGACAAGCTAAAAATAAAAATTCATATTATTAACGAAGTCCATGTAAACAAATAGGAATTGGTTATCCTAGTAACACTACTTCTATGCCTTCCAAAGAGACCTTTCCAAATGAAGTTTATTATCCATTGAACCCCACGAACGACCAAAACTCTTTAACAATCAATCAATGAATTAAAAAGTGATAACCATGAAAGCTCATTTCAAATTGCAATTATAATCCTGATGTCTACCAAACTTACATTAAGCATTCAAATCAGTCATGTTTTCCCCAAGATAGGTTGAATAGATTTTATATTTTGAAACTTCAAAGTTTAACAAAATTTTATATATTGTTTATTCAACATATTATTATTATTATTATATAAATATATAACTTAAATGAAAAAAAGATTTTATGATTTTTTCAATCAATTGATATCAGAACTTACTCTTAGTTAATGCCAAAGCCTAGAGACCCACAAAACCCAAATTTCAAATTCAAGCAAAATCATCAAGCTTTACACTCAACAAGAAAACACAGTCATCAAACTAATCAAAACTGAAATAAAATGAGATCCGAGGGTAAAAAGAGAGAGAAACCGAGATGAGAGAAGCTCATATACACCTTCTACAGTTACCACAGATCTATAGCAAGGAAAGGAAAAAAAATTCAATCAAAGTAAGGGATAATCTTTAGTGCTATAAATGAAACATAAGGATGCTCTTTGACAAAGAAAACATGAAAAGAAAGAACAAAACCATATATCAAATAACAAATTTTGAACTACTCAGATTTTTTTTTTTTTTTTGGGGGTGGGGTTTGGAAAGCTGATATCAACCTTCCTTACTAGATATTCGAGGTGATTCTGGTCATAAGATCTGTCAATGGCGGAGATGTGCGTTCAAGGAGAAGTCGGCCATGGCTGGGTTTTCTTCTTTTGACTCTGGGCTCTTTCACTCATCTCACTCTCAACAAAGCCCAGCCATGGCCGAAAAACCATTGATTCACGACTGGGGTGGAGAGGTTGTCGAAGCATCATTGATGTAGTGATGTCGGTTCAGTGGTCGTGTGGGTAAAAGTTGAAGGAGCCATGGATCTCTGATGAGAGAGACAGAGAAAGGGAGAACCCATAGAGACAGAAGAAACGTTGAAAACTAACGTTAATTAAGGCTCATTGTTCTGTTAAGTGTATTTTAAATGGCGTGGCTGATTTTAGGCCATAGATTGATTTTAAATCAATCTTAGTCCTTAACTGGACACTCCATTTCATATTGAAATGGAGAGGATCTGGATCCGACTCAACAGTGCGTGTTGTGTTCTCGTTTCCGAGTTCGGTTTCCACGTCAGAGTTGAAGTTGGGGTGGGGACAGAGTTGTAGGGATTATGGGCCGTTGGATTTGACAAGGTGGAATGAAATCTGACGGTTGATGGGATATTATTGTAAATTTAGCGAGTGAATTTAGCGAGTGAAAAAGACCACCCGGTCCTAGATTTGGGCCTATTGTTTAGAGTCTTTTAGACGGTTCTCAGTTAGACGGCAGTGTGTTTTGGGCCCAGTGCACGTACTGTGTTTTACACTTATAAAAAATAGAGATATTATCTATGATATTTTTACAATATTTTTACAACAAATTTTAAGTAGTAAATTGTTATTGGCCATTACTGGTGGGTGGAAAAATAATTTCAATGGTGAGTTTAGCTTATCACCTAATCTTCTTAAAAAAAAAAAAATTATCACCTAATATTTTGAGAAATGATATGTTCATAATATTTTTACAACAAATATTAAGTATCATGTTGTTACTGGTTATTATTGTTAGATTAAAAAAGTAATTTCAGTACTAAATTCAAATTTAAACTAATAACAACCAACCACCTATGATTTGTTGTGAAGATGTTGTAAAAATATTGTGAACGTATCACCTCTCTAATATTTTTTGTGCAAGTGTTGTAAAATGTTGTGAATGTTGCACTTCTCTTAGAGCATCCCCATCAGTTCGTGCATAAATTTTTCCATTTTACACGTCTAAAACCTACTTTTTCTATTTTACACACTTATTTTTACAAAACACCCACATCAGTTTGTCTATTATACACGTTTATTCAAATAAAATATTCATTTCCTTAACCCAATCCGCACAGCCACCATCATCAGCCACCATCTCTCTCAAGATCGACGCCTCCGACCTCCCACTGTGCAACAAGATCAACACCGGAATCCACACAAGCCAATCACACCGAAATCCCAAAGAAAACCAGTAAAATAGAATAAAAAATAAAAAAAGAGAAACAAACCCAGTAAAAAAATTGGATCAAAACCCACGAGATTCTAGGCGATGGACTCATCCGGTGACTCGGCTTGCTCGACCTTGTTCTTATCGGCGGCAGTGGCGATCGGCGGAAGCTAGAAGAAGAAAGATCTCAACCAAAAATGGATCAAAACCCATGAGATTCTAGGCGATGGACCCGTCGGAGAACTCCGTTCGTGTTATAGGCAACGGACTCTTCCGGCAACTGGGCTTCCTCAACCTCGTTCTCATCGGTGGCGGTGGCGATTGGCGGAAGCTAAGGGAAGAAAGATTGATGAGATGAGAGAAAGAGAGAGCTGTCCGCCTGAGAGAGAGAGAGAGGGAGCTGAGAGTCAGTACTGAGAGGAGAGAGAAAAAATTATTAAAAAATTATATGCACATGCTACAGTGCCCGTGCAAATATGTACAGGTACTGTAGCAACTTGCAAATATACACGAGTTTACACCCACTGATGTGGGTGTTTTTCTGCTCAAAATGTGTAAAATTAGTGACTTTTTTTCCATTTTACACACTTATACACATTTATACATCCACTGATGTGGATGCTCTTATAATAATACACTGAAGATATGTTTTTAGGGTCGTTTGGTTGTGGAGATTAAAAAAAAGTGAGAGAATAGAAAATATTTTAGTTTCCCTTATTTATGTTTGGTTGGAGTAGAAAAGTAGAGCGATAAAAATTAGAGATTGTATAACTTTTTATATAACTCATACCCTTGTTATATAACTTTTTTTTATAAATATTTACAACCCAAATGGTCAAAATGAAGGAGAAAAAAAAAATCATGTTAGTTTTTTTTGGGGGGGGCGGGGGGGTGGGAGTTGGGTCTCCCCCAAAATCTCTCCAACCAAACACTTCTCCCACCAAAAATCTCTCATATTTTTATTCCAACCAAACATAGCCTTAGTGTATTTAGGCGGTGTGTATATTTGCACACACCGTGTGCAAAAAACATTCTGCGTGTTTAAGAATACAAAGAAGGATATATATTCCATATTACTTTTTTTGCATCATTTGCTTTCAAGGAATGTTACATTCACAACACTTTTATAATAATTTCACAAAAAATCCTATGTTACAAGTTGTTATTAATTTTAATCTGGGTTCACCATTAAAATTATTTTTTTGACTATCAATAACAACTAGTAATAATTTGTCACCTAAGATTTATTGTAAAATATTTTGGATATAATATTTCCCATTGCTCTTAGCAAGTGTTTGAACCTTGGGAAGCATGAATAGGAGGGGAACTCCACTGTAAGCCCTATATTAATGTCCACTGTAAGCCCTATATCTAATGGTACGAGGGGAACTCCACGATAGTTTATAAAATGCAAGTAGGTGCACTCACATACAGATGCTATCTTCAAAGTTTTGTGTAGGTATATAGAGGGAAGAAATTAAGGGCATGTTTGGCACACTAAATGGAGATATGTTAGGAATAGTAATCTTTATTACTGAAAATAAAGATGTTTTAATGGAATAAAAGTAGTGCTACATCCACATCAAATCTTAAATAGTATTAATCTATTACTGGTTCTCATCTAGGCTCACCATTAATATCACTTTTTTATCTACCACTAATAATTTGTAACTTAGAATTTGTTGTGAAAATATTGTGTCCCTAACTTTACTCATTAACTAATTATTTCTATTTATAAGTTTGGTTGTTAGGTATGGAAAGTTTGTTAAAATAATTGTATACGAAAATTTTATTTTTTTGGAAATATATTAATTTTAAACGTTGTTATATATTATATATATTAAGAAATGCCTATTATTAGGAAATAATTAACTATTTCCTGTAATAAAAATGCAAATATTACACTTTTTTTATCAAAATAATTACTACACTTGAATAATCAAACCATTCCATTACAAGATTTATTACAACATACCAAACTTGCCCTAAATTTTAACTCAAAATTATGAACAAAAGATGGAGCAATTGGTTCTGTCTGTAACATGATTAGCAAACTTGGCAATCTTCTTCATTGAAATTTCCTCCAATCTTCTTTGGATATTTGGGAAGACAAAAAGGGACCTCTATTTTTTCTTTTCTTTTTTGAGAAAGAAAAAAAAAAGGGACCTCTTTGATGTTGTTAGTCCCGTTGTTTTTGAGAATCTAGTGAGGTTATATATGTGCTATATGTTCCACAGAGTCTAAAATTTCTACCAGCCTATGTATGTTGGACTCCCGTATGTATTACCCATGATAAATCAAAAAGTCCCTTATAAAAAATATCACAAATTTTTTCATAATTGTCAAGTTAGTAGTTTGTGATTAATATATAATAACATTAATAGTTCATATGAAAGTGGTATTATACCAATTGTGGGGATCATTCGGTCGATAGGCCCATAGGATTCGGAATTGGCTGAGGATTGTTGGGCCAGTAGGCCCATCCGAGGCCGTGTACCCGTCCGAGGACATCATGCTCCTCGGCAGTATGCGTCCGAGGACGATCGCGTCCGAGGACGATCAGGACGTGGTCTCACCGCGATCAGATCTCAGAATTAGGTCATCTCAAAGGGTAGAGTAGCCGACTAAAGATGAAAGAGATAAGGCAAACAAATATCTGAGACTATAGCTGCCTCCGCATTAATGACCTCTCAACCAACTCTCTGGCCGCATTAATGTGGAGGTGATACCTGAACAGTAGGGAAGCAGCCTTACAGCTGCCCATAGGAAGTTCCAGGAGGTGCCAGATGGGACAGAAAGAAATCCCCCGGACACAATCTACACGTGTTCGGTGAGGATGGATCGCAAAGGGGAGTATATAAACTAAAAGAAGAACATGAAGAAGGGGATCGGGGAAAAAGAAGAACACACATAAAGCTGGAGAGAAAGAAGTAAGAAGGAGGAGTGAGAGAATTACACTAGGGACTTAAGAAAAAATGTTCATTATACCAACGGAAAAGAAGGAAAACCTTGTATGGGCTTGAGAGAAAACCTTGGAGGTAGATACCACAGTTAACCTAGTTCTTTACACCCACGCTCTACAAATTATATTGTCTGGGCCTTTTACGTACGAACCCAATACTGTTTAGGTTCGTCACCAAATCGCGTCCTTACACCAATTATAATTTACAACCTCAACAAGTTGTGAAATATTTTGTGCTTCTAATATTATTTATGATTAATTGAAAGTCCTGTATAATTTTTTATTTTTTTATTTATTTTTTTATAAATGTTTGTTGATGCTATTGATTGTATGGACTGACTAGAACCTGTGAACACTTGCATTCTCGCAAAAAACCAAAAGAAAAGGGGGGGAAGAGAAGAAAGGAGAAGAAAAAGTTAGCAAAGAGGACTGTCATATAAAGCATTTATAATTATCCAGATACCTCATTACTTAGCACGTTATAGCTACTTAGCAGTGGAGCTAAATAGCTATAATGCTATTTTAGCTCCACCATTATACCAAAAAGGGCCAAGCAGCAATGGAGGCATAGGTATAAATTTTAGCTGAACTGCTATAGTGCACATCTATCTTTAGATGTGCACTGTAGCAGACATCTAAAAAAAAAATTAATTGTTTATTCACCCCCGGAATAAAATAATATTGCTTTGGTTATTTTTTTCATTTCTTTTATCTCACCGTCCTCTCTCTCAGTCACTCTCAAGCTCCCAAAGCTCTCATCTCTCATCTCTCAGTTTACCGTCGTCTCAGCCCACGCTGTCCCAGCCGCCGATCGCCTCACCCCACGCCTTCCCAGCTGCCGATCGCCTCACCTTAAGCCTTTCCAACCATCAATCGCCTCACCCCACGCCGTCCCAGCCGCTGTGGTTGTGGTTGTGAGTTTTTTTTTTTTTTTTTTAATCTATGTTGTGTTGTGGTTGCCGTGGTGGTTGTGGCGGTGATGGTAGTGGGCTGATGGTATAGGTGTCGTCCCAGCCGTTGTGGTTTTGGTTTGGTTTTTTTTTTTTTTTTTTTCCTATGTTGTGTTGTGGTTGTCGTGGTGGTTGTGGCCGATGATGGTGGTGGGCTGATGGTATAGGTGGTTGTGGATGGTGCTGTGGATTTTTTTTGGTTGTAGGATATATTATTTTATTGTAAATGATATATTATTTTAGTGTAGAGATATATTATTTTGTTGTGATATTTATATTATTTTAATGTGTTGAAAGCTAAAATAGATCCACTGCTGTAGCATGTCTATAGGTAAAATAGATAAAGTAACTTTTGGTGGAGCTAAAAAGCTAAATTTTTATCTCCACTACTGTGGATGCTCTAAGGAACTTAACAATTAATTAAGCAAAAATGTAGTAGGTTTTAGTTAGCTTTGTTATCAAAGGAGAAGAAGATAAAAAAGACAACGGTGTTGTTTTTACAAGTCCTCCTTTTCAAAGACAAGACCAACGACACTGCTCAACAAGTCACACGCGAGGCGTGTGGAAATCTGAGTTAGTTAATTCCATTTTTCTCCCCCATGAGGCTTCAACTATTTTGGCTATCCCTCTAAGCTCCACTCTCCCTGAGGACCGTAGAGTATGGTCTGGTACAGCCAATGGGGTGTTCTCGGTCCGAAGTGCCTACCATGTAAGCCACAATCAACTGTCCAAGAACAATGGTGGGGAATGCTCGAATAACACCAGGATGAAGTCACTTTGGAAAGCAATTTGGAAGCTCCATTGCCCAAACAAAATTAGAAACTTTATTTGGCGAGCGTGTAAAGACATCCTCCCAACTAAAACTAAGCTCAGAGACCGTAAGATTCTAGTGGAAGTGGAGTGCGACTTGTGTGAAGGCGTGGAAACAGTAGGTCATACGTTTTGGAGTTGTGATATTGCAGCAGCAGTTTAGCAAATGGCAAATGTCAAAGCCTCTGGCCTCATGGCCAGCCCACCAAACTTCATGGACCTATTTTGGTGCGTAATGGAGGAAAAACCAGCCCAAGACCTTGAAACTTTCGCAACAATGGCTTGGTTCCTTTGGAATAATCGAAATGCAGTGCAACATGGGGAAACCAGTAGAACGGCCTTGCAAATTTTTGAGGCTTCAAGAATCTACTTGGCGGAGTTCCAAACCCACTGTTTTTCTTCTAATGCCCCTTAGTCCCACGTCCTTACTCTTTGGAAACCCCTTCCACCAAGTCGGTACAAGACAAATGTTGATGGGGCTGTTTTCAAGGAACGGGGTCAGTGTGGGATTGGAGTGGTGGTTCGGAATGATAAAGGCCAAATAATGGGAGCTCTTAGCAAAACACTCCCATACCCATTAGGAGCTCTAGATGCTGAAGCCAAAGCTACTGAGATTGGCATAATTTTCTCCTGGGAGTTGGGCCTTAGGGAGATTATTCTTGAAGGGGATTTCCAAATTGTTATGAATGCCATTGCCAGCCATGATCCGGGCCCTATTCAAATCCAGCAACTTGTTACTAGTATAAAATCTTGGGTGCCAAAGTTTAGAGCTTGGAAGACATCCTTCACGCGCAGAGAAGGGAACAAGGCAGCTCACCTCAAGGCTAAACATGCCAAACTGATTTCTGAATGTACTATTTGGGTGGAAGATACTCCCCCTATAATTATGTCTCAAGTCCTTAATGATGTAACTGATTTGGGTTTCAGCCCAGTTTAATGAAAGCTTACTAGCATTCTTATCAAAAAAAAAAAAAAAAAAGTCACACGCGACACTACTTAAAAACCAAAATTTCACACGTGTGTTAATTACTCAAATGGTGTCGTCTCTGTAATAGTAGTTGGAGTCTTAGGCTCCGTTTGGGAGGAGGGAATGGAATGGAATCAAAGGAATATTTTTAGAATATTCTTTCCTCCTCTTGTTTGGGAGTTTTAACGGAGGGAATGGAATGTTCATTCCCTTGTTTAGGAGTTTAAGTGGGAGGGAATGGAATGGTTAGGAGGGAATGCTCATTCCTCCCTTTTCCCCCAAAACCTCAAATTTTTGTTCCCTTCAAAATTGGGAGGAATGAGAGGGAATTGATTTAGGTTTAATGAAATTTTTGTTAAAATCCCTAAAATACCCTCTTTAATTTCAGTAGGTGAGAATATCATAAAGATGTAATACAGTGCCGTAGAATATCATAAAGTATTTTAATTAATATAATAGTAGGTGAGAATATCATAAAGATGTAACACAGTGCCATAGAATATCATAAAGTATTTTAATTAATATACTACTACTGCTTGGGCAATACACAGTGCCGTAGATGAGAATATCATAAACCCAAGGCTTGGACTCCAGAGCAACAACCATAAGGGAAACAAAGAGAGTTACTTTCATTGCCATGGTTATTTTACTATTATTCTCTTACAATTGACTTGCTAAAATGCTAGGCATTAGGACCAATTTATACTATATGAGAAAGCACAAGCAACTATTACAAATAAGGATTACAAGTGGTTTTGTCTAAAACCATGGTCTACTAGGATGTGGTTTTGTAACCCCTAATAGGTGGTTTTACGATTATCACATTCTTAAAAAAAAAAAGAATAAGAAATTAAAGGATTACCATATTTATGTTATATTTTATATATTTATTTATCAATGTTGAGATACAATACTAAATAATAAAGATGTAAATGTATTTATGCATGTGTGTATATCTGCTTACAATGTGCCCATAATTTTCTAAGTTGGACTAATAACATAACTATTTTTTTACTTAGATGGATTTGAATGATGAGGTACTTAAGACCATAATTTTTTTGAACTTTATGCAGGAACTAGCCTTGGTTCATGCTGCATGCCGTTATTTGTGTTCCATTATCCACCAAAGGCAACAACTAAAAAGAAGACGTGTTCCCCACATCCCTACACAATCAACCATAAAAAGACAAAAAGTTTGTGATGAACTAATGTCTCGACTTAGGAACAGTGAAAAATGCTATGATGTAATACGCATGGGTCCATAAGCTTTTCAAGGTTTATATGACATTTTGCGGAGAGATGGTGATCTTCAAGACATACAGCGTGCCACGGTTGAAGAGCAAGTTGGCAAGTTTCTTCACATGCTAGCACATAATTAGACAACTCGTACAATGTCCTTCTTTTTTTGTCGTTCCAGTGAGACCATTAGTTGCCATTTTCATAACGTGCTAAGATCAATAATTATGTTAGAGGATCAATTCCTTCGACAACCTGATGGAACCCAAGTGCCACTTGAAATACTACAAAGTTGTAGGTTCAACCCATATTTTAAGGTAAATATATCATGCATATAATTTATATTTGATAGTAGTTTAGTACAAATATATTTTAAGGTAAATGTTTTGAGAGATAATGTTAAATCTCAGGATTGTATTGGGGCACTTGATGGAACACATGTTCGTGTCAAAGTGTCTAATGAGGATGCACCAAGATATCGGGATAGGAAGGGTTACACAACACAAAATGTGTTGGCAACATGCTCATTTGATTTAAAATTCACATACGTATTACCAGGTTGGGAAGGAACTGCGTCAGATTCAAGAATAATAAAGAGTGTTTTAACTAGAAACGATAACTTGAAAATCCCACAAGGTAAATTTAATTCAAATACGTATTAGGGTGTATTCTTTATAATTAAAAAATTTGTAGTATGTAATTAATGGTTGTTATTGTTTATTAGGTAAATATTATCTTGTTGATGCGGGATACATGAATAGAAGTCGTCTGATTGCACCTTATAGGGGAGTGCGTTATCATTTAAAAGAGTACTCTGTTCGTCCTCCTGAAAATGCTAAAGAATTGTTTAATTTGCGACATGCGTCATTACGCACTGCTATTGAAAGAACATTTGGTGTACTTAAAAAGAGATTTCCTATCATAGCAAGTACTACAGAGCCTAATTATTGTGTTGACACTCAAAATGAAATCATTTTAGCATGTTGCATACTTCATAATTATTTAATGGGTGTCGATCCTGATGAAAGTCTTATTGCTGAAGTTAATGAAGAGGTTTTGTATTCTCATCGTGAACGTGTGACCCTTACTCCAAGAGAAGATGATGAGGATGCTAGGCAAGGAGATATTATTAGAGATTCTATAGCATCAGTCATGTGGCAAAACTATATCCAAATGTGATAGTTTTTGGGTTTATTGTTATCATGTCGTTTAAGACTATGCTATATTTCGATTACTTAAGACCTAAATGTTATGCAAATTTGTCTTTTCATTTTGATATTGCTCTCTATCTTTTGATAATTAATATTAATATTTACACAATATTTTATATGTGTTTTTTGTCCTATTAATTATAGCATGGGTAAGATATCAAAGAAGAATGGTGGAGATTCAAGCAAAGAAGTACAATGGAGTAGTGTTATGGATGATACTTTAGTGGATGCTTTTTTACATCAGGTGATCATAAGTGGTAGAGTTAATGAAACTTTTACCTCTAAGACATATGATGACATAATGAAAGAATTGGTTGAAAATTTTCACATGGAAATTAACAAGGATAAGGTGAAAAATCGACAGAAGACACTGAAGAAGAATTTTCATGAATGCTATGACATATTTAAAGATGGATTGAGTGGTTTTGGATGGAATGATTCTTTAAATATGTGGACAGCTGAACCAGAAGTTTGGGAGCCACTCATAGCGGTAAATTACCATTTTTTGTGAGTTTAATTTTGTGTTACATAATTATATATGTTGTTTAACCATTTGTCTTGGTTTGTAACAGTCTAAACCTGTAGCCAAGAAGTGGATGACAACACCTATACCCAACTACTCTAAGATGGCACAACTTTGGGCTAAAAATAGAGCAAAAGGTGATCATGCTAAAACTGCAAAGGAGAAACGTGCTAGGTATGCTGCATCGACCACTATTGATGAGATTGATAATTTGATATCTCAAAATGAAGCTTCTTTAGAGAACTTTGAAGTGGAAGATGATCAGAGGTCACCAGAAATTAATGTTGCACGTTCTCGATGTCATCACAAGATGCAATGTCTTCTAAAAGCAAGAAAAGACGACTGGCAGAAGATGATGAACTCAGGAATGTAATTTCTCAGTCATTTGATAATTTATCAAAAGCAATTGATAGGGCGACTGAGGTTATGACAAAGTGCTTTTCAAAGTCATATGGAGCAGAAGTTCACGCAGCTTTGGGCGTATTGGACTTAGATCCAATATCAAAGACTAAGGCCTACATATTTTTGACGGAAAATCCAACATATAAGGAGATGTTCTTTGGTTGCCCAGATCATGAGTGCAAATGTGTCTTACTGACACTGATGTCTAGGCCTAAAAATTTAAAAAGTGTGAGATTTTTTGGCGAACCTTAGTTTTGGAATAGATTATGTTATTTTGTTTTGTTTTGGCAAGACTCATTACCGGAATTTTTTTTTTTTTTAAAGATATTTGTTTGCATTGTTAGACAATATTTATTTTGTTGAGAATAAATATGTGATGCGTGAATTGCTTTACACATAGAAATATACATAACTTGTTTTTTCGCAATTATAAGTTTTCATTGATTATTTTTTATGTTCTTTAAAATGAGGGGTATAATAGTAATGTTATTATAAAATGATTACATTTCATTCCTTCCAATGTCACTTCCAAACGGTGTTACTTACTTTCCATTCCATTCCATTCCTTTCCATTCCTTTATTTTATAACATCCAAACAAGATTTTTAAATTCCATTCCATTCTTTTCCCTACTAAATCCATTCCATTCCTTTAATGATCATTCCATTCCATTCCTTTATAAACTCCCAAACGGACCCTTAGACAGTTAGTTACAACTGAGTTTAACATATGCGGGAAGTGTAATCCATGTGTTTGTAATTTGGTATGAGTGGGTTGTATTATATAAATAGAGTTGTACACAGAAAGTATTTAATCAAGAAGCTTTATTTAGTTTTCATATAAAAATATCTCTTCCTTTCTATCTTTTCTCACATATTTTGCTCTTCATAAATTTCCTTCCTTGCTTTTCTCCATTCATTGATATATACCATACCAGAAATCACAGAATTCTTCAAGCTTAACTGAAAAAGTTTCCTATTGTCAAATAAAGAGATTTTGGATTCAAGTTTCGCTTATATCAGAAATTAATTAGTGCCTTGATCTAATGATAAAAAAACAATTATCATAGAACGGGAGCAATCATCATAGATGAAATTGGTTTGATAATAGATAAGATTCATCATAGAGTATATATGATTTAGTTTGATAATAAAGAAATTTATCATAGAGTAGATATCATCAATTAAAATTATATCATATATATATTTAAAAAATAAAATAAAATTTTAATTTAAAAAATAAAATATATATAAAAAAAAAAAAAAAGATAGATAGATGATGTAGCAATGAACCACATCACTGGTTATTACTATTAATTAGTTTTCTGATGCCCACCTTCATACTTATATCTTCTCGGGTCCAATGCCACCAAGATAGTCGGTCCCACTATATTTGGGCTAGTTTTCTTTTTCTTTTTTTTTCTTTTAATGAATTTGGGATGGTTTCCTAGTGACATTTGTTCCTTGTCATTATTGTAAATGTAAAATCTCCTAATCCTTAAGAGTGTGGATAATTTATCCAATGTTCTCTGACCTCTTTGCAATAGAAATTGTCTGTTGTGATGAAAATTGTGCAAACGTCAATTTGACCTTCATAAAATAAGTGTTGGTTTTTTAATTTGGCTAAAATTTAGACAAAGAAAGTGGTTCATCGAGCACTCCTAAGCCTACCTCAAAGTTGAGGAACTAGTGAAAAAATTGATATGACTGCTTTAAATTTGTCTGTGCACCCTTCATTGACCTCTAGGTTTGTGCAAAGTGACTCTCCATCATTATTAGTATATTTTTCTCTCTATACTAAGGAGCCTGTTCCAAATAGGCTAATAGCTAGCCAAGCTATATATATAACAATACTTTGTAACAGACTAAGCATACCATATAAACTATAAGATCTCATACCATTAATCCACCGTAGGCAATCAATGCCTAATTGCTTTCCATGTTTCTGTACTTTTAGACTTTCTTGAGTTTTCAGGTTTCCAAATCACTATGTTCAAGAATTCTAGTTGAACATTGCATTTTGGACCTTTTTAAATATATATATATATATATATACATATATTGGTCAAAAAAGCATTTGTCTGAAGTTGAGCTCCGAATCATAATGTTGCCTAATTTTGTGGTTGGAAGGACCAATCTTCACCTTGAATGGTGCAGAAACCTTTGCATGTCGAGGAGGTGTTGCAAGATCACAAGCCCTTCAAGGACCACAAGATTGTAATATTGGTCCCTTGAGGTGTCGTCTATCATGCCTTCCATTGGTATTTCCCTTTTTGACACAAAATATTTTAATTTTCTAGTTGTGCTTATAGCTTACATTCTTGATTTGGTTTTGATCTACTCCCATCCAAAAAACAAAAATAATAATCAATGGATGTAAATTGTTTGTGTGTGTATATTTGGCTTCAACTCACAACATCTGGTTACTAGTGATTTTATAAATATGTATAAACACTGATTGAGTTTGAAAATTCTTCTTTCATGAAAACATACAAGAGGTTTAGCTCCCTCATTGTAGCTTAGTGATGAATATATTCCCTTTTTGGATATTCAAGGAAATATAATTGAAAACATGCTAATGAACAAAGCAATCCTAGCTAAGTTCATATGGGTGATTTTTGATAGTAACAATGATATTTCCAGTGTTATTGGTGTAGGTTTTTTCTATATCCTTACTACATATTAGTGTTATTTGTAGGGGCCTTTTTTGTATGATATGATATATTGGGCTACCTCCTGTGGTAATGGGCTGGGCTGCCTTCTGCAGTAATGGACCCTAGTGTTTCTGAGTAAGGGAGCTGGGACCGGTCCAATTGTAACTCAACTTGGGCCGATTTATGCACAAACTTATGCCTTGTCTGCCAGGAGCGAGTTTATAGCAAGCAGAACTGTTGCAGACAAGTTACGACAGACAGATACAATAATAACTAAAACAGAGTATTTTGACTTATTTAAATAAACGGCTATGTATTTCCTACTAATAAAGCATGATTACAGTCATAATGATATCAATCACAGAGAAGAACGAAGAAAATAATACTGGCTAATTTAAATGGGCATAAATTAAGTTTTAAGCTTAGTTTGCCGAAGCAAAGCCAAAGAGGAGAGAATGCCTCTTCTCAATGCAAATAACCCCCTCAGGAAAAGGATCCTGCCGTGGGGATTAATGGCTTTAAGGGAGTCGAACCTGAATGGTTGTTGCCCAAAAGAAAGAATCCTTGTTTGCGTTTTAGAAGAAGGTAAGATTTGAAGGGGGAGAGAGAGAAATCGATCTATGGGTGCATGCCCTATTGAACCAACTCTCGTTTTCCTTAGTTTTCTTTTTCTTTTCTTTTCTGTTTTCTTTCTTATCTTTTTCTTTTCTTCTTGCTCTGTTTTTTCCTTTTACTCTCCAAAATATGCTCTGTTTTCGATCCCCCCATACAGGTTACAGCAAGAGCCTTTTTATAGTGCCTGCCATGACCATGGTTTTACCATTTTGCCCCTTAACCGCCTTTGTCTGGTATGGGCGTACTTGCCGACCACCAGAGGTGTGTGCCACTCACCCTTGCTAGACAGAGGCAGGTTTCAGTTTTCCCCCTGCCGCAGCACTTCTTTCCTGCCACGGTATAAATGCTTTCTCTCTCTACTCTCAGAGCATGCACCAACGGTTCCCCCTCAAACTTGCCTCTTTTGGGTGGTCTATCATCCCAGCAGGACGTACCTCCCAAAAGATGCTTGGGCCAGAGTCGTAAATAGATCTTTTCCCCTCTCCCCACCACCAAACCACACCCCCTTTACCTCTTACCTCTGGCCCATGGCCCCACCATGTCCTATATTGGCTGGGTACAGTCTGGTGGTACCTGGGCCTTACGCGTGCTTCCCTTTCAAGTTTGTCCAAGAGTCTGCCTGCTGCTCATGCGTCTGTCGTGACCTGGAGACTCTCCGTCTGCCTTTCCTGGCCTTTCATGTGGGTTTTCCTTTAGTTTTTCGCTCCATTCAGGAGCTGGGTCTCGTATGATAATGGGTTTCACATTTCCTTGGCCCACTTTTGATTCTCTCTAGTGCTTGCCACGTTGAATTGTTATTCCTACCGTAATAACTTAATCCTGCTGGACCTCCTTTTGGGCCAACCGTTTATCCCTTTTCTCAGTGGCCTATTATGAGCACTATTTTGCTTTCTACTCATGGGCTCCTATGCCCCTTTGGGCATCCACGGCCCGATTGCTTTCTTTGGGCTTCCTCGGCCCGTTTGCTAATTCCACACTCCCATGGGCTTTTTACTAACTTCATTGGGCTTCCCCGGCCCAATAACCTTATCCTTATCTTTGGGATTCATGGGCCTGCCATAAACCCCTTACTCTCTTAGTTTGCACTGCTTTGGGCCTGCGACGGCCCTTTCTCACTTTTCTAACTCATACTTTGCCCATGGGATGCTATCTCTTTCTTTCCTGGCTTCTTTGAGCCCGCTTGCCTTTTCAAGACCCATTTATATATTTGTCAGGCCAGTGACCCATTATTCCTGTTGCTTGGGCCTAATGGGCTTTTTTGCTATTCATCTTGTCAATTCTTTGTGGCCCTCATCGTTGGGCTCTTCTGTTTGCTGGGCTTCCACAAATGACCCTCAACATTATTTTATCTAACTTTATAAATAAATCACCAACAATAATGCACTTGTATATTTAAATTCTTGTGGGACCTTGTGCAATCATGGTTTCTAATGAGGTCTACATAAGTAATATACTCTTAACTCCAAAGAAGAGATTCAATAACACTTTTTGATAGTGTTTAGTTTCTTGCTTTTGGCATTAATTGATTATGTCAAAATGGATTGTAGTTGTTATAATGTTAAAGAAGTTTATAATGAAATTTGAACTTTTATTGAAAAGAAAGAAGTTTATAATGTTAAACTCGTTTGGACTACATCATTCTTATATTAGTATTTCTGGATGATTTGTAATCAATCAATCAATCAATCTATATATATATATATATATATATATATAAAACTCAGAGAAAATCTAATTAGATTTTCAATTTTGTGCCATATGTCTTATTTAATTTTTATTTTGTGCCAAGTGAATTATCTATATATATAATAATAGGTGAAACTGAAAGAAACTCAAATTAGAATTTCAAATTAGAGTTTCAATCTTGCGTCATGTATCCTAAATTATTTATACTTAAAGAATTTTATTTCTTAATTTTATAATTAAATGTGGGATCACATCATAAATATTCATTCAAGTAAGTTATTAAGTATAAAAACCAAAGAGTTTAGAATAAATGAATCGTAAAAAATAAAAAAATAAAAAAAGTGCTTCACAATAATAATAAATAAATAAATAAAATATGGACAATTTACATTTTATACCTAATAATATCCTTACAAAAATTTTTAAAGAGTTAACAAAATATAAAAATGACTATCAATAGTATTTAAATTACATATATAGAAATTATATTATGCATCTTATTATATATCTTTAAGTATATCCATACATATACATGAGGTTAAAAGTTAGTTGAGGATAAAAATCGAAGAGTCTAATTCCAATTAGATTCTAAATTGGATTTCAATTGAAGGCCAATTATTCGCCATATGTCTATTTAAGTTTTTAATTTTTGTGGCAAGTGAATTATTGGGTGTGAAAATCGAAAAATCTAAAACCAATTAAATTCTAAATCATATATATATATATATATATATAATGAGAAAACATTACATATTTTAGAAATATATGATTTAAAAAACATTACATATATAAGTAGAGAGCTCATGTAGAAAAGTATAAGGTTTTGCCAAATAATGCATTCTATGCAAAGAGAATTGAAATATTCTCAAGTTCCACATCAAAGATAAGAACAAATTAAATATTGATTTTTTGTTTCATTTGGTTCAATGTTTCAAGAATTTTCTAATTAAAAAATAAATATTCTTTGTATCTTTTGGTTCAATGATTCAAGATTTTTCATCCCTCACACATATACACAAAACTCTTTACATTTTAATTCATCAATTTCACCTTTTGCACTCCTACCCCTTTACCTACCCATAGCCTTTCATGATATCCCATGTCAAATACACATGGACAAAAAATGATGTGATTTACCTTCAATCTTTCGACAACACCTACCTAGCTTTAACGTTGTTGTTTCATCTAATTCTAACTCATATGAATTGGCTACAACCAAGGAAGGAGGGCTTGCATTTTATATTGAGTGACAACGGAAATAATGATTTTGATGATAAGGTCGGACGTTGTGAATCTGTGGGTTTTGTAAATAATGTAATTGACTATGGGTGTTTGAGATGCGTATTTTGTTTTATAATTAAGGAGAAAGAGAAAGACACATTTAGAATCAACTTTTATTCTATAATATTCTTCCAAAGTTTTTTTTTTTTTTCTCATTACTTCAATTGAATAATTATAATGAATATATGTGTGTGCAATTTATAATTGTTACTTTTTATGATAAACTCATTACTAATAAAGTTCTATAATAATTACGCTTTATATTAATTATCTATAATTGTGCACTAATTATTTATATTAAATGAATTTATATGATTATTTTAATAAACTTTATATAAGAAATAATTTTTAGTTGGAATAATAATAATAAATTTAGAAGATAACATTCTTCCTCATGTTTAGTTACTTTGACAACAATTGACACAAAAGTCATAAAAAATTAAATATTTGTAAATTCATATTGTGAGGACCAAAGGGATGAACAGTAGATTGGGCCTTAGATGGATTCAAATTCGGCCTAAGAAAAGGTATGAAGGAGCTATGCAAGCCCATATGAACCGAGGAAAAAGGCCATCTGAGGAAGTAATAGGCCCATGGAAGGAGCTAGGATATGGCCGAGCTGAGAAAACTACAAGGCTCACAGGCCAAGCTGAACATATCCATCCAAGGTAACAGTAGTTAACTTGGATAGGTCTTGAAGGAAACTTTCTGGCGAAGATACCATCACCTCCGTATTAAATGCACTATACCAACTAGGCATGCCGTATTAATTAATGACTGAATAACATCTGAACAGTGCTTACACAAACTATTACCTGCTCAACACAACCTCAAAAGGAGGGGAGGAGAAGGATGAGACAACTATCCAAGAAAATAACATTTACCATTTAGGTGGAAGACTAGGATTGAAGCAATAAGACTATAAAAATGAAGAAATCCCCCATGTACAAGGATCTTATCGAAAATAGAGAGAGAGAGAGAGAGAGAGAGAGCGAACATTGAGTAAGAATTTAATCTTGCATCTGACCAGGTGTAAAAGCTCCTCGGTAATTTTGAGGATGAAGAAATAAAGAAAATACTTGAGTTACTATCAGAATTTGTTTCATTATACCATCCATTATCAATCTTTTGTGGGAATTTACTGTTTCAACTTCAACTGTTGGTCCAGAAACTCTTGCTTAAGCTTCTACAAATTAGTTGTTGTGGACATTGATCCAACCCAAATACTTATTGGGCTCTTCAAATTTTAGCCCATACATACATAAATATATTTGTGTGTGTGTATGTGCGCGCGCGCACGTGTTTAGAAATAACATTGTAGTATTTATTCTATGTAATTAGAAAGATTAAATATGTTTATTTTTTATATTAATTATTTTAAACATAATGAAATTTTAATATCATTTTTTCTAAGATTTATATGAGAAACAATTAAATTTTTTGTTATGTGAGAAACAATTGATTTGAAATATGGTATTCTTGCAAAAATTTAGTTGTTTTTACAAGTATTGAAACAATGTCTAAAAAAAGGGAAAAAAAATTAGTAAAACATAATCAAGAATGTTAAAATATAATTGAAGGATATTTGCAATATTTAGTAAACATTAAAGATGCCTATCTATATTAACCATTATATCATGCAATTTTCAATTCATAAAAAACACACACACACACACACACACACACACACATATATAGTATGATCAAATCACTATACACTACTTTAGAAAGATGGAATGCTACCTAGTTCATTCTATTCTTAGTGTCTTTCCATTTTGTCTATAAAATAGCTAAAGATTACAATTTCTTACAAGGAAATTTATTGAAATATTTTTTTTTATACATCAACATTTGAGGTGAGGGATTTGAACCATGGATGTTTTTATTGAAAATACTATGAGATGCCAACCAGCTAAACTACAAGATTCTTACCAAGACTTATTGAAATATTGGAGAAAACTAATAATAAGTTGCACCGCACATCGTGCTGAAACTCAGCTAGTTTTGGCCCTATTTTCTCTAGGCCAAAGGATTGTGAAGTAATGATGATGATGGGATTACTCGCATTAGGCTAGACTACATGAACAGAAAAAATGGGTGAACGAGCACCCTGAGAAACATTATGTTTTTCTTGGGAAACACTTTGTTTTGGATAAAATGAAGGTTGTTTTTGTTATTGTTATTTTTTTTCTCCTTTTTCACTGGCTTTGGTTAGATGTTCTATTGGCATTGTACATTTTGCTGCTCAATATTCTCATACCTTGTGGCTTCGTGTAGGTGCTAGAGTTAGCACATAGGCAGATGGTTCAAGCATTTGGAATTTTCAAATGCAATTTTACGTCGGGCAGCCATAACTCATCGCATTTTTTGTATGGCCATCACAAAATTTCAGCCACCACCAAATCCGATCCACCACCAAACTGTGATCTATGACCCATTCTGACCAGGCGACCCACAGTGCCGCCAACGCACGGTGACTCACCCACGGAAAACCGGTGAGAGAGAGGGACAAGTAAGAGACGGCAAGGGCGAGGGCTGGGGAGAGGAAGAAAGAGAGAGAACCAGTGAGAAAGAAAGAAAAAAAAAAGAGAGAAGAGGGAGACTGGTGAAAGGGAAGAAAATGAAAAGGAATGTGAGAAGAAAAGATAAGTAGTGAGAGAAAGAAAAGATATTTTAATTAAAGTAGTATTAAAATATTATTATATTTTTAAGATTGGAGCTACAATGGACTCTCATAGATCGCAGTCCACTGTAGCTCAAATGCTAATAATTTTAAGAATAACATCTTTGTTGTAGTGTTTTTTTTTTTTTTTTGGAATGAGATACTAAAAAATAGCATTTTTAACTTTTGAGATACTTGATGAGAATACTCTAAAGGAACCTGTTCTTTAATGGAGGAAGAGCCGAAGATGACAGGTTGGACGGTAAGGCAGATGGGGATGAGGTGGGGCAGTGTATTATGAGTTGAGGACTCCACCTCGAAACCCTTTTAAGAAATTCATGCTTTTTCATGTTCAACACCAAGATTTTAATATTTGAAGAAAATAATTAGGATTTAGGATTGCATCCAAAATTGACTGGTTTCAATTTCAATCAAACACCTATAGGGGTGTCTAAGTCTTAGTTTGCTGGTGATAAGGGATAATATTCATGGTTCAATGAACTCAGCAAGTTCAATTTCTGTTATTAATTTGAAACACTACTCTCAATAAACTATTTTCAGATTTTAACAACGAGTAGATTCGTTGTCTTTGGCATGTCCTAGACTTGTCCCTCTCTTGTCCCACATTCAACGTACACGAAATAATGTAATCTATATATTGAGGTTTATTTTACTTTGCCAAAAAACGAGGTTCATTTTCCTTGAGTTACAATGTGAAAGACTTTTAAATTTTCATCGCAGATGAAATAATTAAATAAAACCCAAACTAGATGAAATTATGTCCACAATCAAAGGCTAATTAAAAAAGAACAACTTATATCCATAACAGTATAATTAAGTGCTTGATTTTCTTTATGTTATTGATTGGACTCATCTCAATGGAGCATTTCAGGTGTCTTACAATACATTTCTATGACTCTCAAAGCCTTCTTCAGCACCGTTGGAAAGTGAATCATTCTTTTCAACTTTCCAACAAGCACAATCTTATCAAAGCAGCACAACCATTTGATCACATGATAAAGTAACAAGTACCAGATGCCAGTATTCTTGACAAACAAACAACAAAAAGAAACTAGGACAAAAACTTCAAGCAAACATGGGAGCAAGGCTAACAAGGGGCTCCCCACGTCCACGGTGAAACGAGAGCCTCCATGTTTTCATTCGACTAATTATTTGCTTGTAAAGACGAACTCTAGCCACAGATATACCCAACAACATGCTCTTCCTCAGCTTCTTTAATCTCCTCCCAATCCTAACCTTCAACTTACACATCCTGATCCTCAAAAACGATGGTTTTCTTCGATTATCTGCTTGCAAGAGTATTTTCTGGATCAAGAACTGTGCTTGCCGATGTTTTATCTCTTCCGGGTCTTCCTCATCGATCTTTGAGTAAGCATAATGTTTTCTCAAAAGAGCCTTTTCCATCAGGGTGTATAGCCTAAAGCGAGTGAGTGAGTGAGTAAAGAGGGATGTATTGTATTGTGTGAGCTGAGATGTTACTGAATGCATATTTATAGAGTTGATAATGAATGGTGCGTCATGAGGAGGGGCATATGGTGATGAAGTAGGGCATGTGCACCAATATTTGGTAGGAAAATAATGGAGGAGAGAGCAGGCTCTTATTAGCTGGCCTTACATCAGGGTGTGAAAACTAAACCTACTCTCATGGGAGAGGATATCATTAAAAAATTGGTATTCATAAAAGCTAGACAGAAAGGCAAAACGCCCCAAGTTCAAGCCTCTTGCATGAATGAACTACCTAAAGTAACACCCGACCACATTGGGGTTATTATATTTATTTACTAGGGATTGTTAAAAAATTAGTGTAGATTTGTTAATGGAAGGAATGGTTTGTATTTAATTGGGCTTGTCAATGTAGAAAGTTTACAAGATTCTTGGTGAATATATAAACAATAAGTTTATAGGCACAAAAAATTTCATGGTAATTGATTTTCGCAACACACTTGCACCTCTAGCTCTTTGTGATGTGCTGAGTGGAAATTGTAAATGAGAGAATGTGTGAAATTTTTTATGTCTATAGCAAACTAACATATAAAATATAACATAGACATCCAAAAAAAATTTTTTTGATTAATAGAATTTATGGATGTGTGGTTCTAGAAAATGTGCATATAATATGTACATACAGAAGTTATTTCCTGGAATAAAAATAACTTAAGAAAACAACTAACTTTTTAAAAAATAAACCTTTTTAAGAGTCGCATTATGTTCTTAGAATGGAACTTCAAAATTGCTATTTACAATTGGTGTTTTGTTGTATCTTAGACATGAATTGTTTGAATCCGATAACAAACTCACTAACTTCAAATTGCTATCTATCGTTGGTGATTTTATTGTATCCTCAATGTGAATTGCCTAAACTCAATAGGTTATAGCAGACTCTTTCAAGTGATGAAAATTATCATCTTAAAGAAAGTGTTTCATGCACGTCTCTAATTAAGTCGCATAATTATCTAATCATTTTCCTCAGCAGGACCCTCCTGAAGAATCATACTCAACAGCCTTCGGTTTAGGATTGTTGGGTCAGAGCCTGCTAGGGAAAAAAATATATAAAGAATTGGTTGAAAAAATTAGGGGGAAATACGTAAACCATGTGTTGATTATGCTAGATTATTATTAAAACGTCTGCCGAATTTTGATCATGGTGGAACTGCAGGTTGACCTTAATAATTGTAAAGTTTATAATTATAAAGTATGTTAAAATATAGAATAATTGAAGCACAATACAGAGCAGTTTTGCATGGTCTATAAACACACAGCCTAATAAGTTTTACTATGTCGAATATGAAACCAGCTGAGGGCATTTTCTTAATTTTGGTGATGACTGCATTGGTGAGCTCTAAAGTCAAAAAGGGAAGCATGGCCAAATATATAAACAGACGAAGTTTCCACCGGCATGAACGATCTTGTTAATAATTGAATAAAAGAAGAGAAACTTTTAGTGTTCAATATATATACGCAATGTTGGCCATCGAGCAGTGGCTTTCTCTAGGGTCAACCCACCGTCTGCTTATGGAAAATCGGTCTAAATATTGTATTCATTCACTATTATTTAATCTCAAATAGGTGACATCTTGGTCCACCCCTAACCCATTTCCACGAAATTTCCTGGTTAGGAGCATCATTTGCACAATGACACCAATACATTCATGATTTTTATTTTTTGTTTTTTTTTTTTTTTTTTTTTTTTTTAATCGATATGAACATACAATTTATATATGATCATTGTTCTTTATCCTCCGACAAAGATGCTAATTGATTTTTAGTTAAAGTAAGGTTTATACTTGAAATTTCCTGGTTAGGGGCGTCATTTGCATAATGACACCAATACATTCATGATTTTTTTTTTTATTTTTTTTTTTATCGATATGAACATATATTTTATATATGATGATGGTTCTTTATCCTCTGACAAAGATGCTAATTGATTTTTAGTTAAAATAAGGTTTATACTTCAAAGATTTTTTATTCAATAACAAGAAATTTTACCAATATTATGTGAATAAGAATCAAACCCAATTAACTGAAATCCACACATGCTCAAACAAACAAACAAACCGAAAGCAGTTCTTCAGTAGTGAAGGGTCTTTTTTTTTTTTAATAACAAAAACGGCTATGATGTCATGACTCTATAGTGAATAATATTATCACCAATATATTAAACTGAAGAAAGAAAAGATGACGAATAAGCCGACCATTCACCATGCGTGCATTGATATATATATATATATTACAAGGACATCAAAATCATGCACCATTACAATGCATGCATGAGGCCAAACTCATACTGGTTCAGTGGTTCGTCTTTCCTCACATGATATAATTTAGGAATTGACACAACGCACAAATTTCTTATTATTTTTAGAAGAACATGCATATATACCGAATATACTTGGATTTGGAACTAGTGCAGCCCTAGCTATTTGTAGCTAAAGGTGATATCTATTTGTAATTATTAGCTTAGGGTATTAAAAGAGTATTGCATAATATGATAACCCTACTATTGCACCAAATCACAATATATATAGTCTCATATTTCAATAACTAGATAAATATGCAGTCACTATCAATCAATTTGAGGGTTATCTGGGACTGTCGTGTACTCAGTTTAGCGCCAATGAGTAGTCATGTACATGTAGATGAAGAAACGTGAACCCCAAAAGCTTTTATACTTTATATCAAAAGCTACACCAGCACAACAGTTTCTTATATATACTTTATATCAAACGTACAACAAAAATGCTTTAATTAATTCAATTATGGATATCTTACTTGTTGGCTTTTTCTACCTAAAACACTTATAATTTTCTGCTCAAGTCGCCGGCTTAAGTGTGTGTGTGTATATACACACACGTAAAATACTAAAGTTGTTCTAAAGAAGCAACTGTACATCGTAGACTCATAGCGGATGGGATAGTATTACACCCTGCTCATACCTAAAACAATAAGCCTAATATATATGAATAATTAATAATGACATAGAGCTTTTTAAAACTTTTTTTTTTACTTGAGAAAATTATAAAAATTTACGTAACTCGCAACAGAGTACATCGATAGCTTTTTAATTGTAAAAAATAAATAAAAGAAGAAGAAAGAAAGTAAGACCTAGATACCATATGTAGTAAGAAGTATTTTAAGTTCTTTAATTGAATTTAAACATTTAGTTATATTGAACAATAAAAGAAAGACCTATACAACATTAAAAGATAGATGATTTTATCTTTTATAAGACAATTAAAATTTCAATAAAAAAAATTAGGGTTATTAATGAACCAAAATTTTCATAAACATCTTGAGCTCAACTTGAGAAAAAACTTATTTATGTTCATTTGTTTATAAAATATGTCAAAGTCAACCCTTAAGTTTAGGATTTATTATTAAACAAATCAAACTTAAATATAATAATGTATTCGTGAATAAACTCATAAACGGCTTGATTTAATTAAATATAATATTTTATTTTTACATGTATACTTAGCCATGGTAATAACACTGGCATTGTGATACTTGGGGCTAACACTGGCCATGGTAATGTGGGCCATCCAGCCTGGTCTAAAATTACAAGCTCAATGGCAGATATGTCGGCCCATAGTGTTGAGAAAATTGATTTTTGATTGAAGTTTGTATCTTTTAACTTAAAAACTCGGCCCAACATTAAGAAGCCTATAAACTTCCATAAAAAAATAAATAAATAAAAAAGAAGCCTATAAACGTGGTAAATAATTTGAACCCTTCAATGTGGGTGTCGTTTGATTTTTAGTTCCATTTTTTTTTTTTTTTTTTTTTAAGATACTACTAGACTACTAATCTATTAGATGTGAATCTATAAATTCCGTTCCACAATAGTTGCATTTTTTCTTTTCTTTTATCGTAAAATGAAGTAATAGTTGCTTTTTACTATCATGTTAAAATACTATATATTTTTTTTGGTATATGTGAGATTTTATATCAAATACTTCATTTTGTATCATTTGATTCAATTAGTAAGGATAAATAACCAATTTTATATATATTTTTTTGGTATATGTGAGATTTTATATCAAATACTTCATTTTGTATCATTTGATTCAATTAGTAAGGATAAATAACCAATTTTAATTTCATGATATGATATATATTTATATATATAAATTCAAAATACACGTGAAATAGGTGTGATGTAAAGAATAAAAAATCATTCATCCCACATTTAGTATTTCACTTTATACTTTATCAATTATAATATGTCTGTGGGTTTATTATTACTATAATTTCCATTTAAAACTCTGACTACTTTATAAGGAAAAATAATGATAATGATAATTCAAACAATAAATGAAGGTTTTTTAGATCAAGCTACTTATGGTCACATTGTTGAAGACATTCACCACGCGTCCTAGGTCCCAGCTGTTATCTTTTAGTTTTGTCATGTAAAACATAGTTATAATAAGGTGGCTGATGCTCTGGCCAAAAAAGCCGAAAACGGTTTGGAACTACAAGTCTGATTTGAAGTCTTACTTGAGGATTTAGCCCCTTTGGCCCTTTTTGATGTCCATTAAGTTTTTTGTTAATATTTCTTGGCTGGGTTTCCAGTCTGGATTCTCAAACAAAAAAAAAAAAAGATATATGATAAGTTATGATTGATGGAGTATAAAATTGAACGCCTTAATAGGGCATAGTATTTTTCTTCTTGCATAAATCTTATTCCTATATTATATGGCGATTCACATCTCAACAATTCTCATGACTCCACTCCATTGGACATGCCTATTACAAAATGTGGGCTCTATAAATGTATGAAAACCGCATGTCATAAAAAGAAACAATATTATACGTAAGTATTGCATGCAAGATGTAACATCCCTCTCGCATAACTTGTAGGATCTATCGCCATAAATTAGGGATATGCATATAAACATTATGCAAAAGAATAATTCCTTTTGAAAAGCTTGCTCCATAATGTGAATCTAGGAGATAATTTTTGCTTAATAGCCTTTTAAACAACATGCAGTTATTTATTTGGTAGTGCAAAAACAATATAAGTTTAATTGAACAACTCACCCAGATTTTGCTTTTAATTAGGGGTTTGTATCCAACATGACACCTTAAGTTGATTTTTATGGTTTGGTAAGTTGGATTGGGTTGAGATTTTATTTTGAACCTTGAGTTTAGGTTAATAGTTTTTTCAACTCATCTAACCCAACCTGACTTACCATACATATATAAATGTACTTTATTTTCCTTGTTTTAATTTACTAGTTTGATTTATTATGTATTTTAAGAACCAGTTTCCATAATGTGGCATATTATGTGAATTATAATAATATATCAGAAAAAAAAAATTTGTTTAAACAGTTTATTTAAGTCCAATTATTTTTAAAGCTATGAAATATGTAAACACAACCAACTCACCCAATCCAATCTAACTTGATGTATGTAAGTTGGATTTAATTGGTTCTTACATGTAGGGTTGAGAATTTTTCAACCCGACTTCTCTAACTCAACCTATGCACACCCCTCCCAAGCCCTCGATGCAAACCTAGATCCGTCAAACAACAAACAATAAAAAAAACATCTACGGCTCATAAAACGACACGTCATCTATCTTTCCATTCCCGACAGAACACTAAAATCACCACGTCGTTAAGGAAGAGAAACGGTCGTTTACCCATCATCGATTCCCCTAGCCCCTTCCGTTACGGTCGTATTTTTGTATGTTTTAAGAAAACAAACAAAATAAACAAACAACTAAAAAGATATAAATATATCCTATCCAAAAAAAAAGTTATAAATATAAATATAAATAATAAAATTTCCAAAGAGTGCCGCATATTTTGGATTTCTGGATTGGTTCTTCGAATACCCTTTTGGCTTCTCAATCCATTGGAGGCTCTTGCAAGTTGTAAGTGTATTTTCAAACCACATTCTTAATGTTTTTTTTTTTTTGGTTAGAACAATGTTGTTGTTGTTGTTGTTGTTGTTGTTGTTTTTGTTTTTGAATGTTATGTCATTGTCAATGCAAAAATTGAATAAATAAAAAAAAGATATTCTTTTTCTTTGATCCGAAGTGGGGTTAGTTCATTAGTGAACTTGAGATTGAACTGTTGGGTTATATTGACTGAGATGGTTAATGCAGTGAAAAACCAAAAAAAGAAAAAGAAAATGGGGATTATGGAGCATTAGGATGAAATTCTTGTCTATGATAATTCTTAAAAAGGGTGTGAATTTTTGTGGGTTGTGTGGTTTATATGTCATACATTTTTGTATGTGATGCTATTCGTGAATGTCTTTTTATGGGTTTGTTTAAATTTAGAGATTTAGCTTAGTTCACTTATAAAGCCAAACTGAGGTCTTTTGGACATTTTTAGGTTATTCTTGTTTATTGGGTTTTTTAAAAATAAAATAAAATTAAAATAAAATAAAGATTTAAACTTTGTGTTATAGAAACTTGTTCTTGTTGTTGTTTGTGATTCTCTGTTTTCCTGACAAGGGATAGATCTTCTTGACATGGTGAGCTTGAAAATAACTTTGCTTAATAAATTAGAAATTGGTATGGCTGATCCTATAAGCGTCATTTTTCTCTTCTTTTTTCTTTTTTAAAAGAATTTGGTTATTTGGGCTATTACTTGAGCTTTTTGTTCTCAATGAGAATTTTGAGACCTTGCTTCCCGGTTCTCCCTAACAATTAGAAGAAAAGACCCTGTTTCTCTTTCCCTTTTCACCAAATATCAGACCATCATGTCTTGAGGATCTTGATGTTAATGATGAAAAGAAAAAATTTGGTTGATCACCTTGAGAAGATTAGGAGATGTTGAGGAAATGTTGATTTGCTCAACGTAGATTATGATTCTTATCCTCTAATATCAGATTTGTTTAACTTATGGATTTTAAACTTTCAATGAGTTTACAGAACAAATTATGTTGTTATAAGATTGAATTAGTATGGATTCTCACATTTACTTTTTTGCACTGCTCATGAAAAAAAAAATCATTGTATAAAAAAGGCCATTGAACCTAATGCACAAGCCTATCCACTTTTGCATGGTCTGGGAGATGTGATTGATGTGTAGTCTTAGCCCTCTAAAAAAAAAAAAAAAAAAAAAAAGCAACTTTGCATGAAAAAAAAAGAATAAAAAAAAGAAGTGCAATTTAATAATTGGATAAAGGTTATAATCCACTTGTGTATGAACGTTTAATGGGCCTAATCATTGTATTTCAACATTATTACATGATATCTCGAGAGTTAGATTTAAGGCATAATGATTTTTTATGAGTTGTTCATTTAATTTTCCTGCCATCATGCACTTTTTGCACCTAACATACGAACTGTGAATCTTAATATCTCTGTTATGACTCTCCAGTGCTATTATTTAAAGTTTTTTTGTTCCACTACTTGTTATAGTTGTCCTTTTCTTCAAATTGTTATGTCAGTATCTTCATGTTTCTAGAAACTTAATTGTCTGCATTTTTTTAGAATTAGATTCTCCCATTGGTCCATCTTGCTTTGGATTATATACCTTGATTATTCTTCAGGTTTATCTTAGGCTGTAATGGCTGTTTCTTCACAGTGATGAAAATACTATCATAAATACAAAGATGGAGGTATAAAAACCATGAATTAGATTCATCCAACTTGGGACAAAGATTTGGCAAGTTAAGGTAGGGTAGAGTTTTGTAGCTCTGTCTGATTTTGGGTGGAGGGTAGAGTTTTGTAGCTCTGTCTGATTTTGGGTGGAGGGTAGAGTTTTGTAGCTCTGTCTGATTTTGGGGGGTGGGGTGGTTCCTCCAACCCATTATGTAGCAACTATTTGTTTGTATTTTAATTAGATGAGTGTGTCTGTTTGTGCACAGCTTTTGCTTTTAGCCGTTTGTGTTAAGGTACAGCATTTTAGAACCCCATTTTTTTTCACATTTTCAAAGACCCACCTTCAGCAAAGAGCCAAATAAGCTGATGCAAAATGCACACTAAGTCACCATATCATATCTATTACCATATAATAGAAGAAGCCTAATCCACAATTCGCTCCATTATGACATGTATACCATAAAACACACCGTTTAAACACTGTCTACTTGTTCATTCTCTGGCCTTTGAAACGATTTGGTTTTGCTTGGAATATTTGGATTCATTTTAATAGTGTACTCCAGACTTATAATTCAAAGGCTACGATATTCAGGTTGTTTAAATAGTTGAGTTTCTAACTAATATATGGCAGATTAATCTTAACTGGGTTAACAATGTTTGCATGACTGTTGGCTGAGTTTTATAGCATGCTACGTATTTGACAAAATGTCTTATGGACCTGCATATTATTTCCTTAGTATTATGTTGTTCAGAGAATATATACCTGCAAAACGAGTCCTCTGACTTTTAATACCATTAAGATGGTTGCACTAGTGACTCATAAAGTAGATGCCTACAAAAGAGAAGGCAAAGGATAGCTGATAGTTGTATGATGCTAGTCTAGCTCTTCGATGCTTAGGTTATGGATCTTCTTCTTCTTTTTTTTTGGTAATATATTTGAAATATTATGGCAACCATGTCGATGCTAAACATCTAATAGCATAAAACTTTTAAAAAAATAAAAATAAAAATTGGACAGTAAATATGATTAATGTTTGAGTACTTTGGTTGTATTTGTTTGATTTTGGTATTTGAGTTAGTATTTGTTTTGTTTGCATATTTTTGTTGGATTTGGGTCTGCTTCAGGATATTTGTGTTAATTTGGTTTTGGCTAGTCAAGGTTTAGATGTAATTGTTGCCTATCTGATGTTGCTTAGGAAATCATTTTATTTATTCTAATTTCTGATTGGTTACCAGGATAAATGAGAGGGAGAAATGACGATTATAGGTCTTGATATTATGTAATAAATTCTTTTGGGTTTCAAATTAAAGAAGGTTGCAATGTGGAGTAGATAGAGTAAATTCCAATTATATTATGTTCTTGTTGATTTGTTAAATCTAACCCCACTTGAGATAGCCAAATGAAAAAGGGCTATATTTCTAATCAATTATCCATAAGAATAATATATATTTTATTCATTCTTTCTATATCAGTGATGCATCTTCATCCTTTTTATTTATTATTTTAGAGTTTGTGAAAGATTTAATTTTATTTTATAGTTTCTGCTTTCCAATTTCTAATTAGACTTAAATTATGTTTGGTATTTTTTTTCTGACATGAAGCAGCGGTCCATTGATATCTCTTATGATTTTAGTTCTAACATCTCATTAGCTACTTAAAGCATGCTTTATGTACTGGGAGAGTTTGTCACAACAGACAACTAAACTGTAGGAAAATGACTTAGTGTTTAGGTTCTATTTATTTTATAGAATGTGCCAGTTTTTTTTTCCTGATAAATATTGTCCTTAAATCCGTCATTAGAAGCTCTTCTAAGTTATTTTTCAATATTTATTGACTGTGATTGCTCTCCTTTTTTTTTCCCCTGTGATTACCCATTTCAAGTTCAAGCCACTTTTGTTTATTTGGTTTGTTTTCTTTAGGATTTCAGTTGTCGCTGTATGTGTGTGTGTGTGTGTGTGTGTGTGTGTGTGTTTTTTGCAAGTTTTGAAACTACATATAATTCATAACAGATTTTATAATTCAGTTCAGTCATGGACCTAGAGGAATACCTCCTGACCACAGCCACCACCTTATATTTTGAAGGGTTGAAGCTGCCATTGTACCCAAAGGGCACTATTGTGATCTGCTTATTTACTTTAATTTTAAGGAATACAATTAAAATATAAATGAAAACAACATGGAAAAGTGTACCAACTGTATTTTTTGCACCAATAACTTTTTATATTAAATTTACTAGAATTAAGATACTTACTTCAATACTATTGTTATAATTCTATTACTAGAATTTTATTATATTGTTTAGACAACAAAAGTATAACTTAAGGATTTTACATGTTTGAAACATGACTAAAGCATCAAATAATGTTTCTCAAAAAAAAAAAAGCATCAAATAATGCGGTGCATTGCGCAGGTTATAGCTAGTTTAAATAAGACACATGACTAATGAATAAGTTATGTGATCAAAAGTATGCATTAGACCATCTATGCTCTTTAGTACTGAATGTTGGGTAGTTAAGAAGCAACCACTTCATAAAATGAGTGTAGCTAAAATGAGAATCTTAAGATAGATAAAATGGAATTACACGGATAGGTAGGGTTGAATGGGGAAATTTGCTTAAAGATAAGGGTGGTCCCTATTGATGAAAAGATGAGGGAGAATCGCTTGAGATGGTTTAGCCATGTTCAGATGAGAGTGATTAATGCACTGATGAGAAAGAATGAGTTTATTCAAGTTGAGAGAATTAAAAAAGATAGAGGAAGACCAAAAATATCATTAGTAGAAATAGTAAACAAGGACATGTCAATAAAGGAAGCTACAGAGAATCCATAGCTGACAGCCCCAAAAATTTGGGGCTAAGGGATGGTTGTTGTTGTTATATTAAAAGTTTGCATGGATGGTCATTGGAACCACCACGTGATGGGTGGAAGGATTTTTCTTCCAATCTGGTTTGGAGGGCCCTCTGGAGGCCGCTAGTTATATTTCTTATCTAATAAACTTTTGGTTTAAACTCGCTGTTGTCATAATCATCAGTAGCTCTAAGGGTGTGGAGTCTGCTATATAAATTCTTAGCTAATAAGCTTTTGGTTTTATTTCCATCATCAGCATCATAAGCAATATCATATATATATCAACTGTTTAGTGTTGAATTCAGTGAGATGCCCTAGCAGAAGCGTGTAGATGTTTCAGGGTCAAAAAGGATAATGCTAAGAGTGCGTTTGGGAAGCGCGTTTTGCGCTTCCCAGACGCGTTTGCGTTTCTGCATTCCTTTTTTTTTTTTTTTTTTTTTTTTTTGCCGAAAAGCTTGACTTTT